>NC_041404.2:25344119-25561619 GCF_900747795.2 Erpetoichthys calabaricus
CCATAATTCGTTCCAAAACTCTGGTCGTAACCGATTTGGTCGTGATCCGAAGTAATTTTCCCTTAGGATTGTATGTAAATACAATTAATCCGTTCCAGACTGTACGAACTGTATGCAAATATATTTTTTTTAAAGATTTTTAAGCACAAATACAGTTAATTATACCATAGAATACACAGCGTGATAGTAAACTAAATGTTTACTAAAAACATTGAATAACACTGAGAAAACCTTGAACAACAGATAAAACTAACATTGCAAGAGTTTGCGCTATAGCGCTACGATACGCTTGCTAAAAACACCTTTTTTAAATGAGTTTTAAGCACAGGGAAAAAAATGAACATTTGAAAAATCCGTAATTTAATAAACATCCAAGAAAAGTAACATTGCAACAATGCACGCTACGAACCGATCGCTGTAAACAGAAGTGAAGTGGAGGTTAAAATCCAATAGAAAAAAGTCTTCATTAAATACAGCGATGTTAAAACAATGCTTGAATCAGTCTCTTTAAAAACAAGTCCGGTGCATTCTTTAACTGCCTTCTCAGCCTTATGCGGCCAGCCCTCTCTCTCGTGTGTGTGTCTCTGTGTCTCTCTCTCTTGCGCACTTGTCTCTCTCTCTCTCTCTCTCGTGTGTGTGTGTGTCTCTCTCTCGTGCGCGTCTGTGTCTGTCTGTCTCTTTCTTTCTCTCTCTCGCTCACGCTCTCTCTCTCACTCGCTGCACAGGAATGCACATGGAGAGACTGAACACGTGCAGAAATCATCGTCACGCAAAAAAACCGAAAGGGAAACTAGCTTGTTCGTATACCGAGTGTGTGGTTGTGAACAGATGCAAAAGTTTGGCGAACTTTTTTGGTCGTAACCCGATTTGTACGTGTTCAGAGACGTTCGTGAACCTAGGTCCCACTGTATAATTATTCTGAGTCATTAATTACTGAAAATTCATTTGTGGGTTGTTTGAAAAATTTCTATGTGTTGTTTTCATGGTTTAGTAATTTTATTGTTGTGGCAGTAATGTTACTGCAGCACCATCTTGAAAAATGTATGCCATAATGGCTGCCATTGTGAGGCATATATGGCCTACAACTATATTATTCATTGGAACTCTTAATCCAGTCTTTGATTCTGACTTTGATTCTTGTTTTGGTCACTCAGTATGTGGACACTAGACTGTCTCCAACTACAATACCTTCTTACCTTGGACACCTGTTTCCCTTGGGTGTTCTTCATAAGGTCATTTTTGTTGACGCCTAGGTAGTTGTAGTTGCCAGGAAACAACAGATGAAAGGTGTGACAGTATCCAGAAAGGGATCATGGACAAGAACATTAGTAGAAATGTAAAGAACATGTTTTTGAGTAATCCAAAGGCATGCAGTAATGTTGACATATTCAGTTAAGTGTACCCAGGTTAAACTGGTTTCCTATTTACTTAGTGACCTAGAGTTGAGATTTATTGTAGCAAGAACCCGCTCTGCATAATGTGCCATTCTCTTATAAGGCCAACCCATAATAGGTTAATTCAGACTTTCCAGTTAACACAACATACCTGCCTTTGACATGTGGAAGAAAGCTGAAGCATTCAGAGAAGCCAAAATTAAAATTAGAAAGACAAAGAGGTAACAAGGCAGGCTGGAAATTCAACCTTGCATTTTGGAGCGTTGGTGCCACAATATTCACCACAGCACCACCATACACATTATATGCTTTAGAATGTGGGCATCAATTCCCTTCATCCTTAATGGCTGAGCAACCCAAAATCAAAAGTGATTGATGGCTACAATCTTCTGAAAACAATAAATTAAAAGATTTATAAAGGAATCCATAACAGTCTCCTGATTTTGCAGGCAAAATGAAAAAGCTTAAAAAAAGCCTGCACTGAAGTCCAGCAAAATTTAAAAAAGAAAGAAAACTGAAGGTTAAGAGGTCTTCGTCTCTTGCATACTGTCTAATGATTTGGTAAAAACTGATTATACTTTTTTTCAGCTGCCAAGCAAAAGCAAATATTGATCTACCACTTTATCTTATCTGGTACAGGCCTCATTAGACAGGAGTTCAATCAAAAGCAAAGTAATAAAAGCAAAACACACAGCTAATACACAGAAATTGGGCTGGAATTGGAAGTAACCAGCTGCACAGTTCGTGTTTAATGACATTAATGCAGTTACATGAAAGCAGAGAATGCATATACAACAAAGCGTTAATCAGTATTAGTTTATCTGTTTGTTATGTGGCCACTACAATCTTTTGTACATTGCTCTTCTCTGAATTTAACTATTCACTTGATAATGACAGGGTTAGATTCTATAGTCAATGGTATTTTATGGTGTTTTGCCGTGGTAGGGTCTTAGGGTGACCCTTTTCTCACTTTTATCCTCTTTAATATATAGATCTTAATAGAATATCCCAAATCCCATAATCAGAATTAATAATAATAATAAAATAATAATAATGATTGTTTACATGTGTATAGGGCTTTTCTCATTAATCAAAGCGCTTCAGTGAGTGGGGAGCCACTTCAACCACCACTAATGCATAAAACCTACCTTGATGATGTGACAGCAGCCATTTTTGTGCCAGTACGCCCACCACACATGAGCTGTTAGGTGATGAAGTGGTGAGAAAGATAGCCAGTCAGAGACAGGGGATGATTAGGGTGCCAGAATCACTAGGTCATTGAGGGCAGTTTAGCCTGAACATCAGGATACACCCTGCTCTTTATGAAGGACGCCCAGGGATCTTTTATGACCACAGAGTCAGGAGTCAGGACCTCGATTTTCCACCTCATCCGATGAACAACACCATTTTTTCCAGTACAGTGTCCCTGTCACTGCACTGGGGCATTAAGATCCACATTCAGATCACAGGGTAGGCACCCCCTGCTGGCTTCATCAACACCTCTTCCAGTAGCAACCCAAGCTTTTCCTAGATGGACTCCCATCCAAGTACTGTCCAGGCCTGAACATGCTTAGCTTCAGGTGGATGACCTGTTCTGAAATGCAAGTGGTATTGATAAAATGCTACAGTAGTTCTGCACTGTGATAACCTGTGTCTTCTTACACTTCAGTACAACCTTGAACCCTGGGTATCTTGAAGTAAATGAACCAAATCCAATTAGTGATGTAGAGACCAAGATACAGACACAAAGAGTATCAATGAGAGAGAAAATCATTAAGTTTCTTATTTACCGTGTTCAGAACTATATTTACAAAAAAGAAAACAAAGCAAATCATTTTATCTCCTCCAAATGAAAACAACAC
Organism: Erpetoichthys calabaricus; assembly: GCF_900747795.2. NCBI lineage: Eukaryota > Metazoa > Chordata > Cladistia > Polypteriformes > Polypteridae > Erpetoichthys > Erpetoichthys calabaricus. The sequence goes on from NC_041404.2 coordinate 25,347,376, forward strand.
AAGAGAAAGATAAAGGATTACCAAGAAAAATATTTACAAAAACATAACAAGCTCACCTCACACTAAAATAACCTCATTTTATCAGTTGCTCCAAGAAGTTCTCTCAGCTCCCTTCTCTCTGCTCCATAGGACTTTGAATCTCTCTCTCTCTGTCCCAGCTGGCTGACAAACGGCCAAAGCTAGCATTCTCAGTGTCTCTTTATGTTTTTGCAGGGTTGGCACAATCAATTCCCTATGGCACATGTCTTGTTCCCCAACTAAGGAGCATGCAATGACTCTGACTATGGCACACGTTCCTTCCTAGCCAGAGCTCTTCAAGAAAAGTGCTGACGCACTTGCACCTGCAGGCCTGCTGCAATCAAACTTGTGCTCTCTCTCCTTCTTTCCCTCTTTCTCTGTTACTGGCTGTGCTTCCATTAAGGATTTGGTAAATTTTGACCTGATCTTTCCAGGCACTTACAGCCCTTCTCCATTCACGTAGGCACACTAAACAAATTCTCTCACTCATCTGCAGCCTCAGACTTGCACAGGCTGCTATTGCTTCCTATCCCGAGGCACGTATGGGCTGTATAGAACTTTATCAGCCCCCAAATGTGTAACGGCTGACCCCTTAACCAGCCAGCAGCTACACCTCCAAGACCTGTGGCCTGGATGAATTACTGAGATGAATCTAAATATTAAGCTGTACCTCTAACAAATGAAATTTTCCCCACAATCGACAGTTTAAACAAGCATGCAAAAACAAATGATATGTAAAAATAGGTGGTTAATTACATTAAATGGAAACCAAATATAATATATACATATATATCTATATCCCTCCACCAGAGCAATACCGTGACAACACTATACTGTATATATATATATATATATATATATATATATATATATATATATATATATATATATATATATATAGTGGGTACGGAAAGTATTCAGACCTCCTTAAATTTTTCACTCTTTGTTATATTGCAGCCATTCGCTAAAATCATTTAAATTAATTTTTTTCCTCATTAATGTACACACAGCACCCCATATTGACAGACAAAAAAAAGAATTTTTGAAATTGTTGCAGATTTATTAAAAAAGAAAAACTGAAATATCACATGGTCCTAAGTATTCAGACCCCTTGCTCAGTATTTAGTAGAAGCACGCTTTTGAGCTAATACAGCCATGAGTCTTCTTGGGAAAGATGCAACAAGTTTTTCACACCTGGATTTGGGGATCCTCTGCCATTCCTCCTTGCAGATCCTCTCCAGTGCTGTCAGGTTGGATGGTAAACGTTGGTGGACAGCCATTTCTAGGTCTCTCCAGAGATGCTCAATTGGGTTTAAGTCAGGGCTCTGGCTGGGCCATTCAAGAACAGTCACAGAGTTGTTGTGAAGCCACTCCTTCGTTATTTTAGCTGTGTGCTTAGGGTCATTGTCTTGTTGGAAGGTAAACCTCCCAAGAAGACTCATGGCTGTATTAGCTCAAAAGGGTGCTTCTACTAAATACTGAGCAAAGGGTCTGAATACTTAGGACCATGTGATATTTCAGTTTTTCTTTTTTAATAAATCTGCAACAATTTCAAAAATTCTTTTTTTTGTCTGTCAATATGGGGTGCTGTGTGTACATTAATGAGGAAAAAAATAAATTTAAATGAATTTAGCAAATGGCTGCAATATAACAAAGAGTGAAAAATTGAAGGGGGTCTGAATACTTTCCGTACCCATTGTATATATATATATATATATATATATATATATATATATATATACACAATGACAACCCTCCCTTGCCCCTGTAACATATAACAAACAACAATGAATAACAACAATGAATGAAATACAGAATGAATGATCGCGAACTTGAGTCCGAGTGTACAACTGTCCTGAATGTGGATGACTGGTCAACAGATAAGAGATGCGTTTGTATTTCCCCGAATAAATGGAGTAACCTCACCGTGAATCCTCGGCTTGTGGATGTAATCCGACCCCGGGGTCTCTGGTGATGAGGGAATTGAAGTCAGTCCGGCGGAATGAAAACAAATTGGATACAAAGGCGTGATGTGGTGAACAGCAGGTAAGTTGATGCATCGTGGTGAAAATGACAATCTCCGTCTCTCCTCTCCGTTTCCTCCTGATTGCTTAAATAGTACTGCCCGATGTAATTGATTGTGATTGAAAACAGGTGCTTTCCGTCTTGGGGCTACGGTCTCTTTCCATCATCCGTCCCCCCTGAAAAGGAGACTGTGGGCTCACTTCCCGGGTCCTCCCTGTGTGGAGAGCACTTTGAGTAGTGAGAAAAACGCTATATAAATGTAAAGAATTATTATTATTACTGGAGCCTCTAACAACACTCCTTCATTTACTAGGTAAGTGCCATTGAAACTGCTTATAAATAAAGCTGCTATAAATAGTTCTTCTTTAAAACAAAACTCCCATGATGCTGCCCTATCATGAATACTTCCTTATCTTCCTTTCTTTTACAGTCCATAAACCCGGGAAATTAGAAAGCATACCAGAACAGGCAGGAGAGTAAGTTAAACATTTGTGTATTATACCTCCAAAATATCAAACAAATTATGAAGGTGAGTGTTGGCAAAATAATATTAATACAACCTGGTGTCACGCGATTGTGTATGGCAGACAGTTTAAAGACTTGAGTGATGGTAATTCTCCACAGAACTTGGGGTTGGCACTGTGTGATAATGATCTCTCTTTTCATCTCTCTTAGAAAGGAAGATTGACAGCTCTCCACCTCTGATGTCACTTCTGGGCTTCGCCCACCTCTTACTCGCAGGATACTTCATAACCAGAAGAATCAACATCTTGGGAAGATGTAAGTCTGAGGAAGACTCATTTTGCATGTACAGCTTTTTTTTTTATCTATCATTCAGTTATACAGGCTTTGCCGCAAGGCACCCCCAGAATTTGACGTTTTCTTTTTCTTGTGTTACACTGGATGATAATCAATTCATACTGCTTAGACTAGAAGATAGTACTTGCTCTATCTCGCATGGGATAGGAAAATGAAAAATGACTGTGAAAATCAGTCAGAGAATGGGCAAAAGGTCAGAACCGGGAATCAAAAACAATTGATCGTCAAACCAAAACTAGAAACAGAAATTACAGAGTAAATGAAAAAAACAAAACAAAATAAGACAGAGAGTCAAAAATCAAGAAGAGAAAATAAAACAATATTTTTTTCTTTTTTCACACTGAAACAAGTATTTATCCATTAAACTCGGATAACCTGGCATGGACCTATAAGATGTCACCATGATGATGTGCCCAGCATGCGCCTGACATCAAATTCTGGGAACTGTTACCAAGGAAACCACAAATACAAAAGACATAAAACAGCAGTGCTAATAGGGGAAACAATATGGTGTTATGATAAATGTAAACAAATGATTTGCTTCTTAATTAAGCCAGATACATACAGTAACTTCTGACCGCATATTAGAAATCCTTGCACATGAAAACCCTAGATGCCATATAAATACTTTCTGGAGAAAAACAGAAAATGCTAAATAAAAATTCAAGATCACACCAGCACTCTTTATTAGTTGATTGGACTCTGGTCTGGCTTTGTCTTTGAATGAAGTGGCAGAAATGGGCAGCATGACCTGTCCTTCTCCGTGGGTGGAAAATGGCAGAGAGAGGGCCTGAAACCTGCAGTCTCCTCTTAGTCTTGCTCTGTAAATCCTGAAACACCACCTGAAACACAGCAGCCCATTCTAGCCACCTGTATTCCCCCAAGCTAGCTAACCTGGCTAGTGAATTCTTGCTTTGGAATTTCAACTAGGGCTACCTGCATTCAGAAATCCAATCTGATGAATAGACTGGAATAAAAAGTAAAATGAAAGTATAAAGACAATCTACATAATACTTAGCATGCTAGCTATTAACATTTTTTCTCTCCACTCCCTACATTAATTGGCAATATTTTAATGTCTATTGTATACTGGTAGCTGAAAATAAAAAAAATATTGTGACTGCCATCTAATGAAACTTTAAATAGCATAATATTGTATAAAATATGCAGTCCAATTTGGGTAATGGAGGCCAGAACCTTTTGCAGTAGCACTGGCCACAAGGTAGGATTCAACAGTGGGCAGACCACTAAGCTAATTTACCTAACCTATACATTTTGGGCATATGGAAGGAAAACTGGTGCAGCACAGGAGGTCCATTCAGATTATACTCAGACAACAAGCAGTTGCAGAACCTAAGATTTTGAATCCATGAGGCCGCAGTGCAAACCACTGCACCTCCCTAAGAAAAGAACAATCTGTTCTATTTTCAGGAAACACTAAACAGCTTTTGTAAATCTGAAATCCCTTTTATAAATTAGCAGCAGAAGCATTAACTAATTTCTTTTACAGGCGCCTACTGTCAACATTTTGGATAGGGGGATAAAATATGGCGCCTGATCGATGTGAGTAAATGTCTAAGGAATGACACACAAATTGCCTGTCAATATAGTTTCCCCAACCTGTGTTTAATATGCACTTTGTTTTTGCATCTTCCGGGAATTTAAACTTCTTATTCATTTACAGCAGCAACAGACACTATTCTAATGATCAATAAATGGATGATGAGTTCATAATTAATTTACATATTTAATAGTAATCTGTGTTAACCACACATAAACCAGAGGACCTGTTATCACTAATTCAACAATAAAAATGGGTATTCAGAAACTCAGAACAATTCTTTTAATTTTAGAAATTATATTTGCATGCTAATTTCTTTTTTGAACGATCAAGATATTTTAAAATAATTATGAATACTTCACAGGAATACTAATTCTTAGGGGAGCCTCCTCTGCAGTATACTGAATTCTTTTATTTTGAAGAATGACAGTCCAAACATATTTTCAAGGATTATTTACAGGTTCTTCCAGAAGGAATTTAATGGTTTATTATCTGCACTGCTACATCGTTCATTTGTAGCCAGGATCAGGAAAGGATTTAGGAAAGACAGTGGAATGGCTCTTAATTGTTATATGTTTCAGCTGTCAATGTCACATACACACTCACACACACACACACACATGGTCTGCTCCACTTCTTTGACCAATCCTAACAGCAAGCAGTGTAGATGCCCCAGAGGACGAATGGGTGTCCTGCCCAGGCCCGAGGCAAATTCCTTACCCAGCTGGGATGTGCTAACGGAAGGATGGAATAAGTGGGGGCAATAGCTGACTAGGATTCCTTATGATTTTCATCCTGAATGTGATGCTCAAAGACGTCATGAATTGACAGGGGAGCTATTCATCCCCCACCATTCTAGGTGGCGGTGTCCCTCATTTAGGGTCCCAGTTTGGATACCCACACAGCTGCATGGGAGTTGGAGTCCAGAAGTATGGCCTTGTATGGTTCCTGGGGGGACGGAAGAGGACGCTGGAGAAAAATCTCCCTGGCTTTGTTGTAGCCTGGAAGAGCTTCTAACCAGCCACATAATGTCACTGGAAGTACTCCCGGTATAACCTTAAATGGAGCCCGCTTCCATAGCTCTTGGAGTCAGAGTTGGGGGGAAGTGGGCAACACTCAACTAGAGGATGAAAGAAGGAAAGAACTGGCAGTTTATTGTATTTATCTGTTGTACAATTGTGGCTTATAACTGGGAAGATTGGGAAGATGTGCTTTGGAAGAATAAAAGCCTTTATTTAATTAATTTAATGTGTGGTGCTTTACTGTGTCTGTGGTGTGGGGCTCTGTGGTGCCCCCTTGTGGTCACAGCTGTTGATTTTAGTTTCTTGCTGATATATAACTGGAAGCTGCCATCTTGTCCTAATAGAACATGGTGGAGGAGTCTATTCAAGTCAATCAATGCATACACAGACAAAGAGTGAATATCTGTTCAAGGCAACACATTGCTAATTGCTAGGGCTGAACCCTACACTCTTTAGTGCCCATTTTTAGGTCATCATTAGAACAGCAGAAGGTTCAAAAGATGCAGAAACAGGCTATAGGAATTCCAGTAGTTAAGATCCACAACCCAAAAACCTTGAATGACTTCAGGTCATTGGTTCTGAAATTCACTTGAAAAACTTATAAAAAAGAAGCTAACAGAAAAAACTCAGGGTTTATTAGATCCATTTCAGTTTCCCTAAAAGTCTAATAGAGGGGCAGAAGACACCATTGTCAGTTTGTTTCATCTGTTATACAACCACTTGGAGACTTGCGTAAGGCTCCTATTTGTAGATTTCTCTTATGTTTTAAAACCATCCAGCACCACATTCTTCCAGAATGACTTATACAAGGAGCATTTGGTATACATTAAGGGCACAACTCAAGCTTGGCTCAAATCTTATTTTTAATAACAGATCTTGTTTGGTCTCCATTGATGTTTTTACCTCATCCTCTGCTATCATTTTTTGTTGAGTTCCAAAGGGGGCCATTCTAGCCTCAGACACTCTTTACTATTTATATGCTTCCTCTAGGATCAGTCATTCAACATCATAATATTGCATTTTATTGCTATACTGATGACACACTGCTGTATTTAACCTGAAGCCAACCAATAATGGTTCAATAACCAATGGGCTTGACTGCCCTAAAGGTGTCAGATGCTTAAATGAGAATAAGACAGAAGTGTTGCACCTTGGCCCTCCTATTTCCATCATTAGCCTTGCCAATAATCTTGGCCCTTTCCCCATCATATTAAAATTCATGTAAAAACCGGAGGGAGATTTTTGATTCTTCTCTTTACTTCAAGAAACAGATAAATTCTGTGGTCAAGGGTATTTCTATCAACTCAGAAACATGGCTAAAATAAAACTTTTCATATCTAACAAAGACTTGTGGCCTCATGTATAATGGCGCACGTAGATTTCACACTAAAACATGGCGTATGGACAACAACAGAAATGTGCTTACGCACAAAAAATCCAAATGCATAACTCCGTACGCCAGCTTCCACATTTTTCGTCTATATAAATTCTGGTCAGCGTGAAATGTAACACACGTGCACACGCCTGCTGCCCCACCCCAACTCCGCTCAGAATTACACCTCTTTGAATATGCACATCAATATAAATAGCCCTTTAAGTTCAGCGTTCTGTGAAAAGACAATGGCAAAAGCACAAGGAAAACAGAAGAATTTCAGTGAATACCAAGTGGAGGCATAGAAAAATGTACTATTTGTTGGTTTAAGAAGTGGTATAAACAACAAAAGGGAGTGACACAGAGTGGCAGAGAAACTTGAAAGTTTAAATTCAGGAAGTCGCACAGTGCCAAAATAAAAAAGAAGTTGTCTAATGTCAAAGTCGTTGTGAAAAGGCGAGTCATAACCCACCATCTGAGTGTCATATGGAAGCTTATTAGGGTACAGAGAAAAGAAAAAAATTACAGACACTGTGGAAAAAAAAGGTTGAAATGTGAACTTTAATCTCAAAATTTCCACTTTAATCACATAGTTTATTTTATTATTAAATTAGAACGTCATAAACTTCATCTTAAAAGTGTTTAATTTACTAGTTTCTCAAATACCATTGTAACTAAAGTAGCACATTAAATGCTTCGTATTCTATGTGTTCTTCTATGTGCTCTATGTGTGTGAATCACTACCTGCTTCTCAAACAGGCTTTATCTTCCTCCGACAGGACACAGAATCCATTACATTTGTGATATTATAGCTCTCTGAACAATTTAAATACTAAGATGTATACTTGATATCATTTTCACGATGATAGGAATTAAAGCATATATAAAATCATAGATTCACAACTAACTTTTAATGAGAACTCAAGCCATTTGCAAAAAGGGACAGCAGTGCTTGTACTGTTTCAGGAGGCCGAGTCGTATCATTATGTTACTCCTTTATAAGTCTTGCATTGAGTCTGTCTTTACTAATATTCTGTTTGGAAATCTTAAAGTCAGCAATAAAAACAGAATAAATCAAATTGTAAAATCAAGCAGAAACATAACAAGGCCTCAACAGTCAAATCTCACAGAGCTGCTTAATAAGCAAGTATTACAGAAAACAGAAGACATTTTGTTAGACTGCACTCACCCACCACATTCTCAGTTTCAGTTGTTGATATTAGTCACAGTTTCAACGTTCCATGAATAAAAAGCAGTGAGTTCAAATACTCTTTCATTCCAAATGGTATTAATCTTCTAAATAAGTTAAATTTAAACAAACATCCACAGGCTTAAATCAGATGATGACCAGTTAGCATTTGCATCGATCACCTGTCAAGTCTACATGTTGGTTTAATTTTTATGTGTAATATGTTTGATCTACTGTTCCACCTTAAGTATAATATTCACTGCTATATTATATTTTTTGTACTAAGTTAATTTTTGACATGTTTTTAATGTTACTTCATAGTCTCTTTGTAGAACCTGCTGCTAAACCAAATTTCCCTCTTGGGACAATAAAACTGAATTGAATTACAGTACATTGAATCATTCTGTCAAATTATTATAGTGGGATGGATATGAAGAGTAAAGAAAGGGGGTTGAGGACATTATCATGTGGTCCAGTGAGAAACCATTGAATATGAACATTAGTAAGAAAACGGAGTTGGTGGTGGACTTGCTAGAGAGTTGCTGAGGTCAGTCAATATTATGGTCGAAGAGGTGGAGTTAGTGCAGTGCTCTAAATCCCCATGAGTCCATCTAAACACCACAGATACTGTGGACCAAAGTTCTTCTTTTGAAGGAGGCTCAGGCTTTTTAATTTGCGTAACAAGCTGCTGGGGATGTCCTACCTGTCCACAGTGGCCAGTATAGCTGTGATCCTCTAGATATCTCAATAAATGTATCAGGAGCTCTGCCATATGCTTTAAATTAAACGCACACAGACGCCTGACAATTTCTTGGTTTATTAAGCAGTTCCTAAAGGTGGCTTACCTGAACACTGCAATGCCTGTGCAAAAGTTGCCACACTGCATTCAAGAACCTCATATCAACTGTTAAGCATAGTAGTGGTAGGGTCACAGTTTGGGGATGTTATTTTTCTCACAAAAATGCCACTGAACTAAAGCAGTTTTACATAGAGGAGTTAGCCAAAACACTCACATTGTACTGTGACAGACGAATAAATAACCAGAAGAAACATATGATTTCCATTGAAAGTAATATAACCAGGCCAATGGTGGCATTGCGTATTGCACATCTTTCTTTAAGAAATATATAACTACCAATACAGTACTTTGTTTTTTACTCTCGCTAATTAATATTAGCATTCCAAACGACCTACTTGTCAGATTTAGGATGATTCCACATTGACCCCGTATGAGTGGGCATTATGACGGACTGATGCTATGACCACAGATTATTTGCAGCTGGGATAGGCCCTAGCTCCCTGCTTAATTGGATTAAACAGGTTTGGGGATGTAATGGTACACTATACTAGTTAAGCCTGCACCATACATAATGTGTTCTGATTCTACAGTCATGTACTGAAGAGGTGTCAACTAATGGCAAAGAATTACCCAGGGCAAGGGACATGGACCTCCCTCTGTGTCATGCCCCACACATCTCCTATTTTGAAGGCTCTAGCAATACATTTATCTAAGCCACAGCTGGATATTAGTTTCAGGATTAGCCAAATACTTGATAAACTACAGTATGTTTTGGGTAAAATGTTTGTGTGACCGTCCTACTAATTTCCCTTGGATTTAATTTCCGTGTCTGAATGAACAAAAATTTCATAACCTTTTATACAAAACCACTAACAAACACACTGTCACTATGTACTGCCGCCTAAGTAGAGTAAATGAAATTGTAAAAATAATAAAATTGAAATAAAAAATGAATGGAGTACAAAACAAGAAACTGAAGGTACCATACAGTGCTTCAGGAACTAAGAGCAAACCAGAAAGAGGGATGTGGACTCAGAGTAAGGGGTACATTGAGTAAACTGATTTGTGTTTCCTATTGAATTAAGTGAAGTTATGTATTTAATACACACTTGTTTATTTCACTGTACTGTATGTATATATATATATATATATATATATATATATATATATATATATATATATATATATATATATATGCACTGTATATACGTGTGCGTGTATGTAGGAAAAAAAGGTTTAAAGGTTAACACTGAAAAGGAAAGAAGGTTAAAGAAACAACGTTTCGGCTGTATGGACTTCATCAGACATACAACTGGAAAGGAAAGAATAGGTAACTAATGTTGGTGGGGCAGATGAAAAGAGAAAATGTTAGAATAGGTGTGAAAAAGCTACCATTAGAGAAGATGAAGTGAGAGATTAAAAAAATAGTTAGAGAAATATGTCATCCCAGGTACCAAGAATGAGTTTTAGCTTCTTCTGTTTTTCTCTGATAAGTGTCTTTGAAAGAACACAAACAGACAGATCAGTGTGGCTGTGATCAACATATGTATATAAATATACAGTGTGTGAAGGGCTGCATCAGTATACTCAGTATACATCTGCAAATGATGACAATGCCTGATGAAGGCCAAATGGGCAAGAAGAAGAAGACAAAGAAGAAGAACATCTAAGGTTGGGGGGCAAAATATAATAATGGGGAACAGAAGAGAAGGGAATGAGAGTGGTTTCTCAAAATCTGAGGTAGGCAGGGTTTCAAGAGCAATTGAAGAAGGTCCATTATGACAGCAATGTTTTTGCTTTCTTCTATTTTACTTTGTACATTCTATTCTCCACATTTTCGAGTCTGGCCTTTGTTTGTTTACTTTAATAAAGGCACTATTTTTGTATCGTTTGTCCTGTCAGTGTTATTTTTAGGGTGCAGGGTCACTATTAAATTATCTCCTCTTCTTAACTGTGTACAAATATTTCAATGTGTATATGTGTTTGTTTCTTTATCTTTTATGATTTACGTGCTGTGTATAGCAATTTAAAAGTGTATAACTGAATTTTACAAAAGTCACACCAGTCATTTGAAAGGCATATGCACACAATGGGGTAATTAGTATCACAAATCAGCCTTGACGAATGTCTATGAATGAAAGCCAAAGACCCAGGAGGAAACTCTGCTTGAACACCTGGAACACATGCACAGTCTTCATTAGGGTCATTGCAGCTTGAATTATAACTACAATTTTTAATATATATTCAATTGTTAAAAATTCCGTTAATAGAATTTTCTTGGAAGATTACAGCAAAGTGACTATGCAGGTCATTGAATTTTTTCTGCATGTCTACACCTAGATTTTTAACATCTCTGTGCCACATCTGCTGTATTTTTTTTATTATCATAAAGAATGATTTAAGAAATATAACATTTATATATAAATCTTCAGTAGGGGACTGGAACCATACCTCCAGCATTATTTTAATCAGTGATAAAGTTTAACATTCAATGTGCAACTGGGATATGTGTATTTAATATAATTTGCACTCTTACACATAACCTTCTTGTGAAATATTTTTCTTTCATATACAATATTGTGACGGAGTAAACAAATGCAAGTTCCACAAGGAAATGTTGGGGTGCCAACCCACTCGACCACGTTTAATGCAACCAAACAAAATAAACAGAAATGGCTTTTATGGGCACAGAAAAGGAACAAAAAAGTTTCAAAAGTAATAGATAAGCTGTTAGGATTGTCAGTTCCCAGAGTTTTGGTCACCAGGTAGGAGGTCTGCTCTGTGGTGTATTCCATTCAAAATGGAGAACCTCCTTCCAGTGCCTATAGGTAGGGAACCAGAAGGGTCTGAGTTAATTGCCCTCATAGGGTGTGTTCTCAGTACTGTGGAGGAAAAAGAAGAGGACAAGTTGGCATCATCACCCTATCTCAACCCTGGGTGGTACTGCATACCTTAGTTGAGTTTGGAGAGTGCATACTGGACAATATATATTTTGTTTCTTCTAATTCTTCTTCTTATTATTATTATTAAAAATATTATTATTATGTTACATTGGTTGCTTTTCCTTTTATTATACACTACTGTTTATTTGTTTCTATTATCATGCTATAAGAAAGTATTTATTGTCTTCAGGGAGATCTGCCAGAGGTTTCTAACAAAATAAATTCCAGAAATTTCTAGCAAAACATTAAACACTAATTGGTGTATTGTGCTGAAAATATCAAAAAGTTATAAAAATCATTACCACATCCTGCTACTCACAAACACCACAACTGATGACCTTCCTATCCCTGGGACTTTTGAATTGTGGCTCCATGTAACTTCAGCCCTTCAAACGTCTGCATGTTCTAACATCACTGCTGAATTCCAAATGGGGTTTTCCCTTCATACCCTGAAGAGGATTGTACAATGAAAAATTATTTAATACAAATTAAATTATTTCTTCTGATTGTGCTATTTGTCTGTCATTGTCAGTCTGAGATATTATTTTAAGCAGAATGCCTTTCAACAATTCAATTCCCAGCAATGAACTGGGCCCATAAGGCAGCCCAGATAGGGTACCACTATACTGCAGGGCTCACTCACTCATCCTTATCCTTTGAATGACTGAATAACATCCCTACATGAGGTGGAAGGATAAGCTCCCAGCAGAAAGAAAACAAGAGCAGGATTTCAACACAGGATATTGCACCCATCAGGAATCAACATTAACCACTGCACCATTGTGCCAGTCAATATATTGTAAAATTGTTAATTGCATAAAAAAACTCTCATAGTCTATAAAATGAAAATGATTAGAGTTAAATACATTAATATAATGTCCACTGAGTTATCCCTTTTTGTAAAATCAGAATGTTCCCTCTTCTTTCCTCGGTTTTTTCCATAAAGCTTATGAGCATCACAGTGTTTTTTAAAGGAATGCAAACTTCTCTAGATTGGTCATCTCTGTTGCTATTGATCATTTATATTCTATTTGATCCAAGATCCTTGTGTTCTTTCATTTTTGCTCTTTATGGTTCCCACTGATGCCCCCTCCAGTCCCTTGGCTCAAAGGAGTTCATGCCTTTCCTAATCTATATTTGCACTGTCCAGCTTTCACAACCTTAAAAAAGCATTAGACACACAAGTGCTCATGGGTACATTCCTGCACTACAGGCATGCTGCAGATCTCTTCTTGATGCTCATGGTGTTTTGTTGACATCACAGTTTTTCATAACTGCTCAATTCTTTGTTTTTGATGGTTGGTCCCAAAGCACTGAATCTGTTACTTCTTATTGTTTGATCTACATAATAGTACATTTCTTGATATTTAATCATAGATTCATCTTTGCACTTTGTTCTCTGACCCATTAGTAAATATTACTGTTTTGAATTCAGCTAGTGTATTAGTGTCTTGGCATATACAGTATAAGAATATTGATGTTTCTTTTTTGTGGTCTTTTTTACTGGCAGGCTGTTAAATCCTACCTCTTTAAGCTTCTCTGACTCTTTATTTGACTGACATCTCAGATTTATTTTCTATTAAGTGATTTGTTTCTAAAAGTTAGTGTCAGGGAAAACTTTTTGATTTGGGCACAGATGCAGCCAAGCTTCAAGTGAACTCTAGACGGAGAGCTCTACTTAAACCATGATAGAGATGCCGAGAGCCTTGTTAGTTGACTTGGATAAAACACTCAGAATTTCACAAGCCAAGGCCATCTTAACCATAGATTTGAGAAAAGGCAGCTGTGAACCATAATGGCTCCAGTTTACTGAATTAGAGACTGAGTATAAGAGCACTCAAAGTTCAGCAGTATCCTTTACCCTTAGCTCACCAAGGAAACAGATTTTGTGAAATGGAGACACAAATGAGATTGATGTAGTGATGTGAGGCCTCCAATAAGAGACACAAAGAAGTCCAGGACCCTCACCAGCCTGCCCAGATAAGGCCATATCCTTGGCAACTCCTAATGACAGGTTTCAGCCTAAGTATGCCTCAGAATGGGAAACTGGCTTAAAAAGTTCAAAATGTAATGAATATATAACAAAAAATATAACAAATATATAACAAAAATACTTTTAAAGGGAGAGGGTTACTGCAAACCTCTGGCTTATAGACACAATCCAAACCAAGAATCTTTATAAACTCAGAATTTAGTAACAAAAGTTAGAAACTATCCAGCATAAAACAAAAACACACCAAATGGGCAAACTAGTATTTCCCTAAAAGCAATCGGAAAGCCCAATACACAATTTAAAACCAGTAACCCAAGAGCAGAAGCAATAATGAAATAAACCAGAAAAATCAAAAGAAAGCAGTAGTTACAATAATCTCCACAAACTCAATGATCCACTGCTCGGACCCTGTCTCTGACCTGAATCTAAAGGCAGGGGGAGCACCCAGCAGCAGTAACATCAGGGTGGCCCCGCCTCCTGAGGGTTCCACCCACAAAACACAAGGAAAGAGTGTTTAACAATACAGTGCAACAATGTAAAATATTAAATAAACCTGTCAGAAATTACATTAAAATGTAAGAAATAATAATTGACCAGAGAAACAACAAAACCAAAAATTCATATATCATCTGGGAAGAAAACCTGGATGAAACCTAACAACAGGGGTGCAATAGTTTAAAAAGAAAGTTGTTAAGAACACTGTTTTATCTACTGGCTTATATTGAGGCAGTGGAGAAAACAGAAATTCAGAAGTCATATTAGTTCTTGTAGTTGCATGTGGGTTGGGTGGGCTGTCATATGTAGTTTACTCATGTACTATTCTGTGTACACTGTTCCGGTCACATTCATTTTACTGCATTCTTGGATTGGAGATGCAGGCTATTGTCATGTGATAGCTTTAGACTTACAATGTTAATATACTTATGACAAAAATAAGACGCCATACTTTATACGCAAGCAAACTAGCAATTAATTTTAATACACAAATCCACTGACAAACGAACATATACCAAACCAATTATTTATATGTACAAATGCACATGGTTTGCAACCAATGCGCTGAAATAAACTACCACCCCTGCAATGCGGTCATGCACTAAGTAGATTTGAGAATGTTATTATGATTATGGATAATGGCTTTTTGGCTTTGTTGTTTTGTGCTTTGTTCTTCAAACATTGCTACCAACCAAGCAGTGCTGTGTATTCTTTATAGATTTGTTGATGGGCTTAAAAACGCCTAAAATGCTTCTTTTCTTCAGGCATTATTTTTTTTGAACAGGACCTGTTACAGTGTCTCTTACTGTTATTCTTTCATTTTCAGGTGGTTTAGCTGGCTGGTAAATTTCACAAACAGTAAACACCACAGACCAATAAAGGATACTGTAAACCTTTACCTCAGTATACATATAAATGGGTATATAAATATATAAATTGACTCACACGAAACAGATTTGCAGGATAATTGGTATAGTATATCATCTGAATTCTGTGCAGGTGAGGTAACAAAAAATAAATCCAACTATCTAAATTTAGCAGTTCTAGCCACACATAGACATGCCTTCATTTGTGCTTAAAATGTAGCAGTTAACAAAAATGTACTTAAAAGAGAAGGATATGCAGTTGAGCTGGGGAGCTTGCACTAACTTGACTTAGGAAATGATTAATTACCATTAAGCTTCATCCGTTCAGAAGGTGTAGCTGCATATGATATAAATGTGGTAATGATCACCATCTATTTTAAACAAAAGCATTTAGTAAGTGTAATAACAGCAATTGATCACTTTTGAAAACTAATCTTTTAAAACAATACCTAATGTTACAGCTCATCCTTCTCAGACGAGCTGGTCTAAAGCCTGCTTGCTTTAATAAGGAATAAGAGACTGAAGACAAAGAAAACCATTGCACCAGTTCATCAGGACTTTAAATCCACCATATATTGACTAAAATGAAAAAAAAAAGATACCTGATACCATGTTTTGAAAAACTATTCCAAATGTTCATGGGAAAATAATATACATTTACTGGACTTTTTAGTGAAAAGGTTGCATGTGAGAGGCATTGAAAATGGAATAAAAATATTTTACCAAGGTAATATTTTCATGCTTGTGCAAGTAAAACAATTTGTTTCATTTTCCTCCTTATTGTATACGAGCATATTCATTCTGCAGATTAATATAGGTTTGAATAGAAAATTATTACATGTCTATCAAATCCATGCATCTTTATTTACTACTTTACAAATCTCATTCTAAATCAATGCATCGTTCTAGAAATTTGAAGATCCCCCCTGAACTTGTAAACTGTAATTTAGAAATGCCTGATGAGGCCGCATTTCTTTCTTTGTCAAGTGTTGATTCTCTCTGACAAACTTTTTTTCTTTAGTGTCTTGGGAAAAGCAGTTCAAGGCCAACCAGTAGATGGATAACTGGAGGTGTCTGTGTTCCAATCTTTAACAAGTTAGAAAACGTACACATGGTGTAATGTTCAGATGCACTCAATGAATTACTTGATTACTTTTTTAATGTTTACTTATTTTCTTTTTTAAAGACAGACATATCACATTTTTACTTAAGTATATTTGTAATGTTGCCATTTACAATTTCTCAGATTAGGAATTTGTCATTTTTCACATACTACAACTTATTCCCCAGAGAGTTTTAGGGTCTGAGTGCATTGTCAGCTATTCCTAATTGAAGAGGGCAAAGAAAATGATGTTGATAGACTCATAATGCAGATTATGAAAGAGCTTTAGATATTTCATTCTTCTATGTGTGAAAAATGCCTTGTAGCATTGGAAAAAACTTCTATAAAGTATATTTTTCCCTCTCATCCATCAAGAACTGATTTTTGAATAGTTTTCCTTTTTAATTATAAATCCTTCCATCAGATCTTGGGCCTCATGTATAAATGGTGCGTACGCACAAAAATGTTGCTTACGTCCATTTCCACGCACACTTCGAAATGTAATAAAACTAAACTTGGCATAAAGCCATGCACATTTCCACAGCAGCCTCAGACCATCTATACACACTTTTCTGCTCAGTTTTGCAAACTGGCGGCATCCAGCTTTAAAACAGTTGTACTGTTTCTGTGTTGTTTACCTTTCTTTTTCATATTCACATCCATGACGTGGGTGTTATCAAATACACTGAAATTAATTGCGTATCATTTACAAACTTAATTCACTTGATTGTAATTATTCTGTAACAATATAATGGTGCATGGAATGGCCAAACTATTCCAACTACCATAGTTGATTTAGCGTTGTTAGAAGGCATTGCAAACAGAAGAATTAGAAGAGAGTGTGTATTTAAAGATGATGATGATGACTGGCTTCTAAGTCGATTTCAATTTCCAAATCCCATCCTCCTAGAGCTGTGAGCTGAACTGGCTCCGGATTTACAAAGGCAGAGTTTGAAGAATTGTGCTGTACCTGCTCCTTTGCAAGTTCTGTCTACTCTCTGGCTTTTAGACACTGGAGCTTTTCAACTTGAACTGGCTAACCAATAGGGTGGTTCACAAACATCACTGAGTCATTCCATGCCAGCTGCATAGGATGGTATTATCCACTTGTCATCCATTTATATTATTTCTTTACGCTGTGTTTGAACTGGGAAACATGAAAGTGCAATTTGCAGCAACATCCGGTTTTCCAAATGTAAATGGCATTGTTAACTGCATGCACATTGCTATTCCAACATCGCTAGACAAGTGACAGAGAAATTGATCCTTTGTGGGTTTTAGTGCCAACACTACACTATTAAGGTGCCTTCAGAGAATTTCCACTCTATTAATGTGCTGCTCTGTAATCCACACAAAGTGTCTTGCATTGTGCAAGCATGTAGCGTGCTGCATAATGTGGCACAGAATCGTGGCTTGCCCATACCTGAAGAGATGCGGTATGATGAACATGACCCCCCCAAATGATCAGCCAAGTTGGACAGTGTTAGAACTTTGTTTGAATGTAATTATCAGAATGTAAAAGCAGATACAGTATTCAGATGCAGCATTTATTTTTTAACCATTTCATTTAATTTGTGGTCAATATCACAAAATACAGCCCCAACATTCATTAGTTCATTGACCACATCTCTTACAGCATCCACTGTTGCATTTTGTGATTCCAGAACAGTGTCCATCAGCACATGGATATGCAAAATTCTGGGAGGACTTGGGGTGGGGCTGTAAGCATGTGCATTAAATTTCACGTTGACTGGGATTTATGGATCAAAAGTATATGGAACTTGGCGTACACATAGTTTTATGCATCTGGATTTTTTTGTGCGTACGCACATTTCCAGTTTTGTCTGTACGCCATGTTTAAGTGTGAATTCTATGCACGGTGAGGCCCCTTGTACTATTCAACTTCATTCAGTCAACCCCAATCCTGGAAGGCCACAGTGGCTCCAGGTGTTCATTCTATTTTCTTAATTAGTGACAAGTTTTTGCTGCTAATTAACTCTTTTGGCTTAATTGTAATTGACTTGCTTTTTAAGATTCCACACCTTAATTGTTTCTTTTCCCTTAATTAGCAGTCAAACAATAATGAGAAACAAAAATTGCCAACACATGACCAAGGGGGTATTTTTCGTATGTGGATTACTCGTTTAGCCGGATGTAATTGTTGACGATTTGGCATGATCCTGGATCTGTCGGTTTTTCGAAACTCTTGCTGGATGTGTTGTCATAGCAACACATCCAAATCCTCAAACCGTTCTATGTAAACTTAACCATTCTATGTGATACTTAATCTGTGTCCGTGCGTGGGCACATAAAGAGGGTTTTGCGCGATCAGCAAGATTCTCTATTGCTCCTAGAGGAAATTTTTTACCGCTTTAGCCGAGGGGGAATATTGTACCTCAAAAATTTATTAGGACCTTATATTCGAAGTCAAACTCGGCAAAGTCAGGCTCTCACAACCACACACACAGTATGCATTGCTTTGAGGTTTTTTGCAAGCGGCACTTTTTTTATATACTGTAGACAATGCGGAAAATCTATCTAAAAGTGTAGTTTGCCAGGCAATTCGTAAAGTCTGTTTGGCAATATTTCCTTCGGGTTTTCATAGTGTTTCCTGGACACCTGCGTGTGCAGACCATAAAAGAAGCGTTTCATGCCATTGCAGGTAGGTAATACACAGGCAAAAACATTCACAGTTCCATGAAGAATCTCACAATCAGCCTAACATTCTCATTACCCAGGATTTCCAAATGTGATTGGGGCATATGGGACTGATCAGAGTGGAGTTTGATTTGGAAAATGTACCTCTCCTCCTTATGAATAAATCAGACAGTGTCTTCATCAAATATTTGACCTTTGTCAATATCTTGTTTTTCAGACACAGGTTCTAAGGATATGACATTCCCTGCAACTGACCCAACAAAAAAAAGAGAGCTATATGGAACATACATATGGCACACATTGAGGACAAATATATGCAATGACCATCCTTTACCTGAAATGAAGTGACCACTGCATCCTGCCACTGGTTCTGAGGAGGCACTTCCCCCTGGAATGCCCTCAGAAACAGGGCGATGGGCATTTTGCTGGAGAGCCAGCTCTTCTGCAGGGGTTAGGTCTGGACCGCGTGGACCTCCACCTGTTTTTTGCTTGTCTGCCTTCTTATTAGCTTTAAAATTAATGTTCTTTACATTATATATGATTCTTTATGTCAACAATTCTTTAAATAGTTATATTCCAATGTTTACTAGTTTGAAGTATATTCTTGTACTTCACTTTAACCTGTTCCCGTGTTCTCCTTGTGCTCACGTTTGATCTGGAATTATGACATATTAAATAATAATTAATCTGACACATAGGAAATGAAACGCTGCATTCAGTAAGTAGGCTACAATGCACACGCGTTTAATTTGTAGGCCACTTTTTGCCAGCCGTCTTTTCTGGTTTGGGCTGCTTTTGCAGTGTTACCCCTTGTGCATATTAAATCTTGAAATCCTTCGAGTAACTAAGTAACTAACACCCACACACACACACGCACACCCCCACACACACATACACACACACACCCACACAGCTTTTGTGAAAAAAAAATGCGCCTGTTCTTTTGTCATTTTGTTGCAGCCTATCAAAGACTTGCTGATCATGTTTTCTAGACTCAATATATATGGGCTTTTCAATCAGCGCGGGCTCGCGCATTCATCTCGGATGTTTAGATCCAGCTAGACTAATCTACTATGCGGCTGCGTTTGAAAAACCGACTTATCCCGGATGAGTTTCACCAGCATTAACTCATCCAAGATCAGGCATCTGATCTCGGATGATTTAAGCGACGTACGGAAAATACCCCCCAGCTAACCTGTGTCCATCATACAATATCTCAACATAAATAAAGATGAAGGTCTCAATCATGTTGATCTGCTCAGGTCAGTAAAACATTCTGATGGTGCTCTAAAAAATGTCTGCTGTGGCAGAATAAGAGCCGCAACAAGCCATATAATTAAATAACAGGTTTAATTAACGAGAATCATCATCTAATTCAGAAAGTGGGTGGAGTGAAATTGGTTGGAGTTTGAGGCCACAACACAGCTTGTCATCTATTGGCTCACTTCACATCTCATTTTTCTGTTACTGTCATTTAAAGAAAATAAAAAACAGTTCAGATAACTGAGTCTTAAAAAAAGAAGGCAATTAAAATAAAGGAAAAATAAGTCAATTGACAACAGAAATTATTCACAGATTAAGAAAGTGTCATGAAGGAAAATCTGCAGCCCTCAAGAATTAGTATTGGACCATCTGCACGTAATTTCCAGAACTCATCCAAGCCAGGATCCTTCTGGAGGCTCACCAGTGGACACATAACCAGGGCCCATGGATTTCAGCAGTGGCAAAGTGCTTGCAGGTAATTGTTCTCCAGCCGCACTCTAATAAATTGTGCCATGCTTTTGCACAAAGAGAAAAAGTGTTGCAGATAAGATAAAAATATATATATATATGTGATAACAGTGTAAATTTCGATTTTGATAAAACACAATTTGTCTGGTGAATGACTTGGGAAACAAAACTCTAAGTTTCACTTTGAATTTAGTTTGGCAAGAATTGTTTTGCTAATCATGAATGTCCACTCAACAGCACTATGATAAACAAGAAGGTAATAAATTAGATATCTTCATTTTATTTAATAGACAACACAACCTGGCTTACCTGTGTACTTATTCTGGTGTACTCCTTATCTGAAACCTTATGTAAAAAACACTGAGAAAAAATTGGGTACAGTATTTGCAGTGCCTTAAATGTGTGGCCACTTCAAGTGGACAGTCAGTAGGAGAAATGTTATGTCGTTTCTGTAGTCAAAAAGGGCCACCCTAGCTGTGAAAGTGATTTTGTTGGATATTGCCTGTAAGTAACCTCAGGTCTCAAGGCAATGAAATAACAAAGAGAGCTGGAGCAAAAGCATGAAGCTTGGAGGAAAGACAGACAAAGTCAGTGAGAAAAAATGAGCATATACTGTATTAAGCACACCTTTCTGAGAATTGGTCAGGAGTTTGGGATTTGCTTGTCATTTCTGTAATGCAGTAGCTGACTCACTGACTTTATATAGCCTGGAAAGTGCTGCCCTCTTTTAGCAGTAACAACCCTTCCAGCAGAACCTTGTCAGCTTTTATGGTTTTCTTGAAAGATCTTTTTAAGGGCTAGTGCCCGCAGTGTTACTACAGGCAATTTAAATATGGAGAGAATGTAGAGAATTTGTGAGTAAACAAAAATAAATTTTGTGTTGTGATGGAGATTGTGAAGAGTAGGCCACGTACTTGCATCATAGCAAAGGTGTCCAAGCACTGTTATCATGTGTTGAGGATGAGTAAGACAAGGCAAAGAAAGCAGTATATTATTTTTTTCTTTTTGAGGCATTCTTAATGACTCTAACAGCAGGTAGTTTAATAACTACAGTTGCAATTGAGCTTATTCTCTGAACTGGAAATGCTTCCCCCAGTACATTACTGAATTGTTTTGACTTGGTGCAAAATGTTGATTTTCCTACTCACTCTGGTGGTCATATATATTGAACTTGATCGGTATATCTGGCTTATCTGTTGGCAAAACTTATAGCAGTGATTTTGGCCTCTCTGATCATAAAACTGTACTTTTCACTGTCTCATTACCACTCCCTCCTCTTACCTGTTAACGTCAAATTTCTTTCAGAAACCTTAAAATTATCTGTCCTTCTATCCTTGTTGGATCCATTTCTGATCTTTTTCTGTCTTCACCTACTCCATCAACACTAGATAGTTTTGTTGACCACTATAACACAGCTCTTCTTTCAGCACTAGATAAAGCATAAGGAGATTTCCTTTAAGTGCTCAGCTCCAAGGTACAATTCAGAGTTATGGTCTATGAAAGCAGCTGGCTGACACCTTGAGAGACTGCCATGTAAGACTGGCCTCACTGTGTACATCCAGGCTTTCTCTGACCATCAAAGGGATGCACAAACTGCAGCCAAAAACACACATTATGGCAGAAGAATAGAAAGTGGCCATGATAACCCAAAGGTTTTATTCTCTGTAGTTAATAAGCTACTTCAACCTGCATCTGGCCCAATTACCTCCTCTACCAAAGTCAGAGAAAAACTTTTTCCGCAATAACATTAAAGTTGTACATAACTCATCTAACATAAATTCATCATCCATTTATATCGTTCCCTGTCTTCCCACTCCATCCAGCTCTTTTCCTAAATTTTCACCAGTCATATCTACATTTGCTAATGATCTGCTTTGTAAGATGAGGCCCACTACCTGTGCATTGTGCCCCATCCCCACCATTGTTGAATATAATCAGAAGTTGAGCAAAATGACCCCTTTTATTGGTTAATTAAAATGATTACAATATGTAAGCTTTCGAGGCAACTCAGGCCCATGAAGATTTTGCTTGACTTCTCATTACATCCATAATGGCTAACATGGTACAACACCCTAGTATTACAGGACTGAATATAAAATTCTATTATTAACCTACAAAGCTTTAAATGGCCTTTTACTGGACTACATCAGTGACCTGCTAAATCACTCTGCTCCTATTCACCCACTAAGGTCCTCTGATTCTGGCAATCTCGTTGTGTTCCATACAAACCTGCACTCTATAGGTGACGGAGCCTTCAGCTGTATAGCACCCAGACTTTGAAATGACCCCCCAAATTAATTAGATCAGCTGACTCCATTCGTTCTTTTAAAAAACAATTTAAAACTCATCTGTTCAGGAAGGCATTTAACTTAACCTGACATTCTGCCTGCTTTCAGTCTTCCTCTCTGTCCAGATTCTCAGTATAATGTGTGTGTGTCTTATATCAAAAATGATGTTATTTGCTAGACTTTTCTTTTAGTAATGAATTTAGTATTTTACTCTGGTTTATTGTCTTTTATTATATTTAATACTTATTACATATACCTGCTGTTTCTGTCTGCGACTCTGTGAAGTGCCTTGAGCATGGGAAAGGCACTATATAAATAAAATGCATTATTAATATTGAGGGTTGCATTTGTGAAGAGAGCCAAGCGGTCTTCGGCAGTGATTTACACACTGAAAATATATTATATTTTAAATAAAGTGTATCTATTTGTCTCTGGATTTATGAATCTCCATGTATATCATGATTACACAGATGATGGCAGTCTCTATGTTTGTCTATCTGTCCATTTTCCAAAATCGTACTGATTTTAAAGTCATGCAGAGGCACAACCTAGCATGGCAGCACTAAGCACAAGGCAGGGTTTTACACCCGGACAGAAACCAAATTCATCATAGAAATATACATATATGTATTACATTCATCATTTTTACTCTTCTTCAGCAATGTTCTTTGTTTTGGTTTGACTGCTAAAGTATCTCCTAAATCTTCATGCCTTGTCTGGCAGTTGCTCTTCCCCATGGTTCACTGTTCATGTACTCAAAATTCTTCATGTGGCGCTCAGATGTGTACAGACTGCTCAAAATTCAACTTACCAGTACATCATCACCAGCACAACAATTCCTGAGCATTGTAAATAACATGGCACGTAAGTCAGCTTTTGCAAGATATGATGGAGGTGCCTGATACAACCCATCTGAATGAGGCACACGTTTCCATTAAAGAAGCATTTGTGAAATTTGCTGGGGGCTTTAAAAATGGAAAATCAACTATTTAAAATATAATTGAAATGTATAGATACATTTTAAGTGAAAATGTGCTATTTTGTGACACCTATTTGGTGAAGCCTAAATTTTCAATACTGTATAAATGGATTGGCCATCAAGGTGATGGCAGCAGCATAAGGCACACAAACTAATAGGTAAATCTCAACACTCTCTATTTTTCTTTGAGATGTGTATAACATTAAAATGGTCAACATGAGCTCCCCAAACCCCCCCCAAAATGTCATGAAACACAGTGTAAAGTTATTTGGCAACACAAGATTGGCTAAATGACCCTGTAGTAAATAGGGACACACAGATAAGAGAAAGGCAGTCTGAGAAGAAATGAGACACCTGTAGTTTGAAAAGTAAGGGAGTGCAGAACAAGAATAAAAGAATACGAAAAAATGGAGTAGAACTGATAAAGCAAGGAGGTGAAATTTCATTCAGTTAATCTGTATTTTATAGACCACACTATCTTAAGGTGCAGATAAGAAAGCATTTCAAGGTTTCAAGATAAAATACAACATCAGTGACACATGAATGCTGCTGAATTTGGAGTCATTCCTTTGCTGTGGTTAGTTTCTCAAGATTTTCTTTTTCTTGTTTATGGTTTTCATGGACAGTGTATCAGGGATGTGAAGGTGTCCAGCTAGAGAGGCTATGGGTAGCATCGCTGCTTTGTGCAGATGATGATGTCCTCTTTGCCTCACCTGACTGTCAACTTCATCATATATTCATGTGATTTGCTGAGGAATGGAAAGCCACTGGCATAAGGATCATCACCTCCAAGTTTGAGGTCCTGATTCTCTCTCACAAAAGAGTGGATTGCTCTCTCCAGTTGAGGGTCGGGGGCAACTGCCCTTAGTGGAGGAGTTCAAATGTCTTGGAACCATGACCCCAAGTGATGGGAATAGGGAATGTGAGATTGGCAATTGTATCAGAGTGGCAACTGCTGTTCTGCGTCACTCTACCAGTCCGTGGTGGTGAAACAGGAGCTGAGTCTGCACCCTTAGTTTAAAGTCTTCATTCTTGTTCCTGCCTATGGTCATGAACTGTGGGAAATGTTCAAAAAATGAGAATGTGAGTACAAGGGGCAGAAAAACAGCTTCTTCACAAGGTAGCTGGGCTGACACTCCATGTTAGGGTGAGAAGCTCAGTGATTTGTGAGAGCCTCACAGTAGAGTCAGTGCTCCTCTGGACCAAGAGGAGCCATTTGAGGTTGTTTGGGCATGCTGAAGGATATCCCCAAGGTGGCAGCCCCTAGAGCTGCCGTGGGCATATTCCACTGTGCAGACCAAAGGACATGCTGGAAGGATTATTTCCCTTCGCTGGGTTGGGGACGCCTGTGAATTCACCAGGAAAAGTTGGAAACTGCAACTGAGGTCTGGGAAGCTTGGGCTGACTTGTCTGGCCTGCTGCTACCCAGACCCTCACCAGATAAAGTGGTTTCAGAAAATGAAATGACAATGAGGTGAGATAATTGTTTTACAGGTTGCTCCACCCTCTGGGTTCACAGGTATTGATGCATGGAATTCATTCACTTTGATTTTGGAGAGTTACTCTTTTTTTTAGAGAGAAACACTTCACAATCCACTAAAATGATTTCATCTAAAACAACAAACAAGTCTAGAATCTGGGAAAGAAAGTGGGACTAATAAAGAAGGAGTCTTTTTATCCAAAGATCATTGCCACAGCCCCAGTTATAATCTACTAAATGCTGCCTGCTCCAAATGAACCTTAGATGTTTGTTCATTTGAAAGCACTTCATAATTATTTAGAAAACTTGCTAATTGGTATTTGTTAAATTGTCTCAGTGGGTGACAGATGGGAGGCAAGATTTCCAGAGATGCCCCACCAAAACATCCTAACTGTTTACGACTTTATCACTTGATTTCACGGAACATATTGATTTCCGCACTTATGAATGCATTTCTGAAAATGATAGAGACTGTGAGGAATTGTAAATATGTTGAATGTCTTGTTAATTTTGCTTTGGATTTTGTTCCCATTGAACTCTAACATATTTTTGGCAGGGATTCACTGAATAAATAAGAACGCTAATAGATTTAATTAGGAATTATGCAGAAGGGTTGCATGTTCAAAAATAATTAAATAAACCCACCAAAAAGAAGACTCAAAACAGTCCAAAACATCCAGTTTTACAACTTTAGCTCATTAATATTTTGTTTGGTTTTGTTCTGCATAATCCATTAACCACACTGGAAGATACATTTAGCTAGCATTGCAGGCTCAGTATCCTGAAAGCATCCAGTTGTTGCCTCTGAAATGCAGTGAAAGCACAAAGTTATTATTCCATTCACATCACACTCCATTATGTGACTTTTTCTTTGAATTAATTGCAGTTTTATTGAACTGCGCTAGTTTGCACTGCTAAATCAATGCTAAAACATACACTGCTATTAGCGTTATCAATTATAAATCTCAGGAATGCTGATATATTGTTCTAGCCTGCTATGTAAAATTTCTTCACATAATTATTTTACTAAGGTTGAAACAGTTCAGATGCAAAAGGCATTTGTAGCCCAGACATAAATTATTAAGATCCATCTGCTGCCTTTAAAATATGCTAGTAAACATTAAAATGGAACTGCTAAAACTGATTAAATTGCTGGTTTATGGGGAATGCACTCATGTCACCTTACAGTCTGCAAGGTTTAAGTTATATGACACATTAAATTTACTGCTTTTCAATACCTTTCAGTAGGTTTGTGTTCCATGCAGAAAGTAATTCTTGTGGCACATGCTAGAACCCTTATATCAAGCAGCTGACTTCAGGGGATTTTCGAAAAACCAAGGAAAATGCACCGACATTACAGGGATCATTAACCCAAGACATAAAGCCGCAGCCCTAGCCAAGTTAATGATGCTTTGATAAGCTCTTTTCTGGAAATAAACATAATCTGTTAACATCCCCTTTTTTATACAGTGTAAAGGAGTGTCCAAGGATAAATTAAGGCATAAAAATAAAGGACAGCGGAAAAGAACATTTTTGACAGCCAAACTGTGAGAGATGCTGCATTTTAGCGTCACAATACGGGATGCTGGCCTTTTATTAGTGCCAGCGGAAAAATCTGCATTGATCTGGAATCTGTTCCAATCTTACAATTTATTTAAGCTGTTTTTATAAAAAGGAATGAATTA
Organism: Erpetoichthys calabaricus; assembly: GCF_900747795.2. Classification (NCBI taxonomy): domain Eukaryota; kingdom Metazoa; phylum Chordata; class Cladistia; order Polypteriformes; family Polypteridae; genus Erpetoichthys; species Erpetoichthys calabaricus. The sequence goes on from NC_041404.2 coordinate 25,374,400, forward strand.
CATCATTAAATGAGCTTACTTTGAATTCACAGTAGTGATAAATTATAATTTAGTGATTTGCAAAAGGCATTTTGTTCCATGTTCTAGTCTGATTTATATAAAGAGCGACTTAAGCAAATACTGCATTAAAGAACTAGAGACCTAAGTGGTCATTAACTTCTTGCTAATAAAATTAAATAGTAGTTAATATATGCTTACCACACATTAAGTCAAACTTCAGTTTTCTATAAGTTATGCTTATTCTAATCGTTAGCAGTGAGTAAGTGTCACCATTAAAATTAGTCACAGTTTATAATCTAACCACACAATATACAGTATTTCATTACTTATCACCTCCATAGTGTTCATTTTCCAATGCTGCATGTTACATTTATTTACTGTGTACAGTATTTACTAAACAGAGGTGGCGCTTCACAGGTCTTGAGATCTGAATTTGAATCCCAGCCCAGGCACTCACCGTAGGAGGATTGCATAGATTTCCTCTAAGTAAACCAGTTTCCCTCTCACATGCCAAACACGTACATTTCTAAGTTAGCCCCCTACATATGAGTGTTGGCGTGCGTGGATGAGCCCTGCGGAGCACGGGTTTGTCTCATAGGAATGAAAACTCCAAAAACGGATCTCCTTAATATCATTTTGGTTTTTCCTAGATGACAATGAGATCAGAGAGAAAGAAATTGGAGATGTTTTCTTATGTGTCATGCTTTGTAGATTTTTCTTCCGGAGAAAAAAATATCCCCTCACATATGTCTCCTCTTGAGTTTCAGCAGAGATCTCAGCAAAGTCCCATAATGGCCTCAGTTTTTCCAAATAGTGTCTTGACATTTTTCTGCAATCTGAAAGTATTTGCGTTGTGTGCTTAGTAATATCTGGTGAAATGTATGGATAGTTGTTTGTGATAACAAAACACTTTTACTATGATTGCAAAACTGAAGTCCTTACTTCTGAGTTTTAGTATTAGTGGTTCTAATTTATATTGCTGTGCTCCAATTAGATCTTACTCAGACTGGAAAATAGGAAGGCAGTGTGGCCTAGTGTTTTCCTATAGGGGGCACTAGCTCCCTGGAAATACGTTTGTTTTGTAATTGTGGCGTCTTAAGTAACCCAAAACTATATAGATATAATATTAAAAGGTGATACCCCTCCCTTAGTGATATGGCGGTAAGAAGTCAAATAAGAGAAAATAACTTAGCTTTCTTTAATGACGATTTGTGCAGCATAACAGATGGGAAGCCATGACAAAACCTTTGTGTAGAGTCTGCCATTTTCGTCACTGTGCTGGAAGGATTTTTAGGACCATATGATGTTATCTCCCATCCGTCCTTCGACTTCAAAGGTTTTATACCCCTTCTCCATGTGCATGCCCTTACTTAGGTAAATCATGCCATTCCAAACAAGGCAAAGAAGACCCAATGTCATGCTGACTCTGTCACACAGAAATAGTACAATGCCCATTTTTGTAGTTGTCCCTTTCTTGTCTTCTAATGCTAGCCTAGCAGTTCTAAATGATGAGCCCCTGTGTGCTAAATCTGGCCTAGTGTTAGCTGTACATGTGAGTGGATTTATAAAATATTGTTTATACAGAGCACAGTAACATATTAAACTTTTGTACTTATTACACCTAGTGGTTAAGACTTTGAACTTTAAACCCTGAGGTTTTGTATTCAACTCCAGCTACTAACACTGTGTGAGCACAAGCAAGTCATTTCATCTGTGTGTGGTCCAAATTGGAAAATAAAAGAAATGTAACCCATTGTTTCTCAGATGTTGTAAGTCACCATTGATAAAGACATCAGTCTAATAATAAGTAAAAAATATGATGTCTCGAAAGAGATATAAAGAAGACTCGAAAGAGATCTCACAAAATATAACATGTTGTCAAACCGGATTCTCAATTTTAAGTCCTTTTACCTCAGTTGTGTCTTGTGTCTCCTTTTTGTGTAAAGTTATTTAGGGGAAACATCTTTGACAAAGTTGATTCTTAAATCAAACACACAAGATAATCTCCTTAAAGTCTTATGAACCATCAAAGATCAACCTTTGAAACGTAAAATGTTCCTATACACTTCACCTCTCCACGATTCTTAATCAGATGAAGTGTTGCTTGAAGATGGAGGATTAAACTAAGGCACACGTGTTATGCATATGCAAAAAATCCACCTGGAAACAGAGAAAACATGTAAAGTGTTGGGATAGGAAAGAAACCCAAGTCTCACTTGGATTTTACATTTCAAATTTTCCTATGGCCATATGTACAGTAACTGTTGTGTTATGGGACGATGGCTACATTTACTGACAATATTTACCTCCAAATCCTCCCATTTTGCCTTGTTAAGTTCTCAGCTCTTTGTATGTGCTCACAGTCAGTGACAAACTCTGGTTTAATCTCTCTGCAACATTTCAGTGCGTAGTTGCTGGATGCAAGCATTTCATTGTACATGGTACTTGTACTTGTACACATGACAATAAAGAATTAAAATTGAAATTAGTTGTTTGTTTTGCCATTTCTAGTTACCAAACTTAGAATTTACCTCAGTGTGCTAAGAAATCACCCGAGTGAATCCCATAACTTCATTATGTATTCAAGGCAGGAACCTCAAAGCATTTTGTCACTCAACAGATTTTACGAATCCGGAAGAAATGACCAAAACAAGGCATGTAGCTGAGTGGTAAAAGTTAATAATTTCAAAACAATTCAGATGCACTATTGGGATAAATTTAGCAAGCAGCTAACCAAATCAACTCGACAGCCTGAGCAGCCTCTTCTTGGTTGACAAATTTTGTGTATTTTTTGTTTTTTATTGGCATAGGAAGTGTTGGCAAATATCACAGTGCATTCTTTATACTCCTTTAGCAAAATCATTAGTGCTACAGACCTCTCTTAAACTGTGCAATACCTCTTTATCCTCCTAATAAATCCAATTTTCACAGAACTATGCTGAATTTGGAGTATTGTTCAGCGTTACACTAAGTTCATCATTCAGCACATTACACATATTCACTGGATTAATAAAGTTTATCTAATCTAATCAAATCTAATCAAAACTAATCTCTGAGCTGACCATGAAATGAAATATATATCAGCCATGAGTTAAGGTAGGAACTTTAAAATGTATTTTAAACAAAATCTGCTTTGTTGCTACATCTGATGTTTTAAAAATGTTTTCTCTGGATTTTATTTTTAAGTGAAGGTTACATTAAAAATACCTTAAAAAACTAAATTTTACATACTAAATGAGATCTATTAAGTTGCTAGAAAGTAAAACAGCTGTGTAAACACTATCATTATTATTTTTTTTTTTTTTTACTTAGCAGTAGTAGTTCTAATAATGAGTGAATCAGGCAAATTTTAATTCATTTCATAAAACGGACACTAAAATTTGTTTCGCATTTGAATTCGGAATGGTGAAACGTCAAACTCTCTAACGAGAGTTTTGGAATGTTGTAAAGGTTTTTTTGGAAGGTGGAAAACAAGGAATACTGTTCCTTAAAGCCTTGTTCACACTTCCATGTTTACCTGCATCCTTTTCTGCAGCTGTGTAATGCGTGTAATCTGTCGCACACCAGTAAAATCGATTCTCATTTATGTCTCTCATTCACATGACCGTGGAGATGAAGTGCATTTTTTTTTTATCATATGCTGCACATTTTCCACACAAAGACACACTTAAATGGCCCACTGCAAGCATGACTTTGTTTTCTCCAAGGGAAATTTTTACAGGATGTCCTCCACCCCTCAGCCCTGCCATGCTGTTAGCCAGCAACTGCCCTTCGCTGTTTGTTGACTTCTGCAAAAGATGTTGAGGATATGCACTCTCCCACCACCATTGAGGCTCTAGTATCTTCTCTTTCTCAAGTGCATCTTTAGGGTTGTCATCAAAATGGATAAAGTGGGGGTCGTACTACCAGAACACACTTGGTGGCTCAACAAAATATTTACAATTGACAGGAAATAAGTCTGGGGATTTTGTTTCTTCACTAGAGATTTTTATTTAAATATTAAATTACAGACAAATGCATGTGAAATTGTTGCATGTAAATGCTTCCAGCAGGAACTAAATGTCTTACTTCGTGTGTCAATAGCACAAATTTCACTGGAAATGCAATTAATTTCATAGATTTTTAGGGATGTGCAAAATCAATTTTGTGTGAATTGTTTCACTCATCACCAGCAGATGCCTATTTCCAAGTCCAGTTGCAAAAACAAATCATTATACATACAATCTGAGTGGTTGTAAAATTTCCTACTATTAGTCTACAGCTGGCACTTTTTATTTTCAGATTTGAATCTTGCACATGTATTCCCACAGTAGCGTAGCGTATAAATCTCTGCAACATGTGGAAATGGATATGTAGATAGTAATAAATACACTCCTGAAATTCTAATTTGGACAGTAAAGAATACATATTTTAAAGCTGATGCAGATCTGGGTTCATACTACATTTTGGCATGCAAGCACATGTACCAATTCATCTTCATCATTAGGCAATTTAATTCAATTTAATTTTGGTACTTATTTATCGTTGCCAGTTTTTATGGTCAAGCACGTGTCCCTTCGTCTGGAGCAGGGGAGAGCAACATTGGTCCTGGAGGTCCGCACGCCCCTCATGTTTTTATTCCAACCCAGCTGATTAATTAGAAACCAATCCTTCTTATATATAAAATTTGTTTCCTTTCCAAGGATATCATCCAAATAATCTGAAGCAAAAAAAAAAAATAAAAACAAATGAATAATGAATAAATTGTCTTTCAGTATACTTCCAAGTATTTTATTAAACCAGACAAATGGAAACAGGTTAGATGGAGAACTGCTGGCTCCTTTGCCATTTGCATCTTTTTGCTAATTAGTATAAATTAAAAGTAGTGAATGCAGGTTTTGAGAGACCGGAATAATCAATTAAGGGTGGGGAAATTTAACAAGCGAGACCACTAAAATGAAGCAATAAAATGATACTTGAGCAATAAGTATTTCATCTGAAATAATTAAGTGCCTTGAGCATGGGAAAGGTGTTATATAAATGTTTTATTATTATTATTATTATTATTAATTGACTCCTCAATAAGGAACAAAAAACAGCAGCACTGCAACCCTCCAGGACCAACATTGCTCACCCTGGTCTAGAGCAACTTCAAGAGAAAGGGTATAAGCGAAAGTTCTTGATACAACAAAAAACAAGGACTAATTTTACAAAAAGACAGTGTTTATTAAAAATGTAAAAAAGTATTTTATGTTTAAATGTTTCTTAATTTCATAAGGAGTTACGTAAGAATACAAGTATATATATAAGCATACAAGCAACATGTATACATAGAAACATGTAGGCATACAGGTTATTTATCCATTTTCTCATCTTTATTTTGTGCTTCTAGCTGTAAGCATTCTGCACCCATCCAGTATTACGGCATTCTTTCCATGGACCTGCTGTTATGGCTGGTTTTAATTGGCCTAAATCTCCATCGCCTTGTCATTCTCACACCCTAATCATCCCTTGTCTCTAATTAGTTATCCCCTTCACCACCTAACAGGTAATGTGTGGTGAGTGTACTGGCGCAAAAATGTCTGCTGTCACATCATCCAAGTGGATACTGCATATTAGTGGCTGAAGTGGCTCCTCACTCACTATGAAAAGTGCTTTGAGCAGTGAGAAGAGAACTATATAAATTTAAAGAATTATTATTTTCTTTATGTAATATAACAAGGAGATGGTGCAGTAGTTAGGTCACTGCCTGTGTGGGTTTTTCTGCTAGGACTCCATTCATCCTTCCCACCGTACTTACTGGTTAGGTGAAGTGGCAACACTAAATAGGCACTGCATGAGTGAGTGTGAGTTTACTTATGCAAAGTAAGTTATAGCAGTGTTCATTATTGAAAGCACTATATAAAATTATAATTGATTATTTCATCATTTAAGCTTTTCATGTGCACATTTGAAATATGTTTATTAGAAGCATCTTTCATTCTATTGAAAGTTGTAAAAGGGAATCCATTAAAGTTAAATTAATTGGCATTCTATTGATATTTTTAATGTATCATTCAAGCTACTTTAACTCAATTAATTAATGAAACACATCTTAAGAACGGTCCATGCATCCCTACTCAGCTCATTTCTGTTTGTGCTCTTGAAGCCAAGAAAAAAAGTATCTAAAAAGCCTCAAGATGCTGCTCTGACAAAACAACAATATGTATTTCTATAACACATTTATATACATAGTGTAGTTCAAAGTGTTTTCGTAATAAATAGCAAAAGAAATGTTAAGATTACGGAAGAGGTAAAATTGAAAAATCCCTAGTTTGTAAGTCTGTAATGGATACAATGGTAAATAGTCATATGCCCAACTTGATAACATACTGTACTGTGTATACTGTTAACTGGCCAAGCACAGGTCAAAACAAAACCGAGACCAACGAACAATATTTGGGACACCAGCTGGGTCATCCTGTTTAATTGCCTGCTTTACTTCTTAAAACTGAAACAAGTGCCTATTAGCAACAACTAACATAACTCCTTATGGCAAAACACAAAAGAAAATAAGGGCTCAGGTTTAGCCATCAGAATAAAAGTGAGGTCTCTCATAGAGCTATGTCTTGTCAGGAGTCGGTCCCAAAAAAGACAGCTCAGTGGAGGCAGTCGGGCTTTTTATACCAGGACGACCAGAAGGGGTGGAGCTAATTTCCCTCACTGGGTGGTTTCTCTGAGCTGCTGGGAGAAAATGAGACCACACATTTAGCAACAGCACCCCCTCTTGCCTACCTTGAATGAGCCAGCAAGGAGATCCTCAGACATGCATGCGTGATTATATATATATATATATATATATATATATATATATATATATATATATATATATATATATATATATATATATATATATATATATATATATATTGTGGAAAGCATACCCCCAGACACAGACAGACAGACACCAGAATGTCCAAAACACACTTCTTTATTTTCCTACAGCACCACAATGCCTTCCTTCACCAACCCTTTCTTCTTCTGTTTCTCTTTCCTTCTCTTCTCACGTTCAACTTTCTCTCTCTTTCTCTCTTCTTCTTTCTCTTTCTCTTCTTCTCCTTCTTCTTCTTCTCTTTCACCTTCAACCTCCTCTCGCCCTCCTCACAAGCTTCGTCTTCTTCCTCCCAACTCTGGCTCTCTTAGTGGAGTGAGGCAGCCTCTTTTATTACGACCCGGATGAGCCCCAGGTGCTCCCCATGACATCCCTTCCTGGTGTGGCGGAAGTGTCAGGAGAGCACCTGGAAGTACACCGGGTGCCCTTGGGATTACTTCCGGCAGCACTTCCTGGTGTGGCGGAAGTGCTGCCATCCAGGACTCCATAACTGTCCGGGCGCCCCCTGGCAGTGGCCACGTCTTCTCACAGTGGTGAGTGTCCTGGCTCCATTCCTGTGGCCCCCAATTAGGCCCGGGCGGCTGCCCTCTCATGGCCGAGGAGAAGTATCGTCCAACTCGGGGACTGTCTAGGCGTCCCGGCCGGGCAGTGTCCCCGCTCATCCATGACAATATATATATATATATATATATATATATATATATATATACATACGGCCTGGCGGCATCAGATGGACCAAAACATAATATCCCAGAGGTGTTTAGGTCAGCTGAGTTTGGGGGCCAGTCAATGGTATCAATTCCTTCATCCTCCAGGAACTGCCTGCATACTTTCGCCACATGAGACCAAGCATTGTCATGCACCAGGAGGAACCCAGGACCCAATGCACCAGCATAGGGTCTGACAATGGGTCCAAGGATTTCATCCCAATACCTAATGGCAGTCAAGTTGTCGTTGTCTAGCCTGTAGAGGTCTGTGCGTCCTTCTATGAATATGTCTGCCCAGACCATCACTGACCCACCACTAAACCGGTCATGCTGAACGATGTTACAGGCAGCATAACATTCTCCATGGCTTCTCCAGACCCTTTCATGTCTGTTACATGTGCTCAGGGTGAACCTGCTCTCATGTGTGGACTTGACAATTCTGGTATTCTATGGCAAATACCAATCGTGCTCCACTGCCGGGCAGTGAACACAGGGCCAACAAGGGGACATCAGGCCCTCAGGCCACCCTCATGAAGTCTGTTTATGATTTTTTGGTCACACCAGTGGCCTGCTGGAGGTCATTTTGTAGGGCTCTAGCAGTGCTCATCCTGTTCCTCCTTGCCAAAGCGAGCAGATGGCAGTCCTGCTGATGGGTTAAGGACCTTCTACGGCCCTGTCCAGCTCTCCTAGAGTAACTGCCTGTCTCCTGGAATCCCCTACATGCCCTTGAGACTGTGCTAAGAGACACAGCAAACTTTCTGGCATTGGCACATATTGACGTGCCATCCTGGAGAAGTTGGACTACCTGTCCAACCTCTGTAGGGTCCAGGCATCACCTCATGCTACCAGTAGTGACACAAAAACAGTCAGAAAAGATGAGGAGGGAAAAATGTCAGTCGCCTTTACTTGTTAAACCATTCCTGTTTTTGGGGTCGTCTCATTGTTGCCCGTCTAGTGCATGTTAGTTAGTTGTTAATTTCACTAACACCAAAGCAGCTGAAATTGATTAACAACCCCCTCTGCTACTTAACTGACCAGATCAATATCACAGAAGTTTCATTGATTTGATGCTATACTATATATATATATATATATATATATATATATATATATATATATATATATTGTAGAAAAGGCGCTATATATGCGCCTGACCCGGCACAGAAGGACACAGAGGCACGTATAAACTAAGGACTTTTTATTTTTCTTCTTCACCCGTGGGCGCACGTCTTCCCCGTGACCCACAGGCAATACACAGTCCCAAAAGGACCCTTTTCCCCACAACTCCTCCGCAAGCGTAGTCCTCCTCCTCCCAACCCTGGCTCCTTGAGAGGTGGTGGCTGGCCCTTTTTATAACCCACCCTGAAGCATTCCAGGTGCTTGACCACCTGGTTCTAATTGCACTTTCGGGTGGGGCTGAAGATTCGACCAGCCGGGCTGCAGACTCCATGCAGCTCCCCCTAGCGGCCATCCGAGCCCCCAACCAGGCTGTGGAGGACTCCATCTCCCATGGAGCCATGCGCTAGGCTGGGGTACCACCGTCCACCAGGGAGACTGCCACCAAGCGTCCCAGGGGAGGTATTGAGCTGCCCATGGTGGCTCCCCTGGAACAGATGCAGCAGGGGCATCCCTGCCAGGCATGGGACCCGGCTGTCCTTCACAATATATATATATATATATATATATACATACACATATTGCGATGGACGGCAGGCGTTTCAGCCCGGCCTGGACGTCCCTCATCAGAGAAAAACAGCCTTTTCAGGGCATTACATCCCCTGGGACACTAGAGGGCAACTCCCCTGGATGGAAAGGGATCCTCGGGTTCCCGCAGGGCAGCATGGGACATGGAGTCCGTTTCTTCATTCCTGTTGGGTGCCGTGGGTGCCGCCAGGGGGAGCTCACCAAGGACCCGGGGACTATTACGGTTACACCAACCCAGAAGTACTTAGGAGTCAAGAAGACGGAAGCCCGCAGTACTTCCGGGACACTTGATGAAAGAAGATGTGGTGTTGACCCAGAGAAGAAATACTTCCGGGTCATGGATTTTAAAAGGACTGTGGGAAACCCCAGCAGACTGAGCCGGAGTTGGGTGGGAGTGTGACGGAGCTGCTGGGAGTTTGGAGGAGTGTATTTATTGTTATTGATTACTGTATTGATTTCTTATTGGAGAATTGTGGAGTGTGTGGTGCTTTGTGCACTTTATTGAAGAAAATATTAAAAGAATCTTCTTGTGCTTTTACACGTATGTCTGGGATGTCTGTCTGGTGGGTTCAACAGGGTGCTATATAGTGCCATATACCATAATATATATATATATATATATATATATACACATTAGGGGGCTTAACCCCTGCTCGCTTCACTCGCCAACCCCCCTGGCCTGCACTATGCACCAGCCACTTCGTGTCTCTGCCTCTCGTGTTTTGAAGAGGGGGGCTGCACGCACCACAAGGAGACATGGTCGCACCTCTGAAACTCCCTCTTAAATGGTGATACAATGGGAAACAAATACAGTTTTTTTTTTTACCTCCACTTTGGTCTATCAGCTGCTGGCTTGCTGCTGCTGCTGCTGCTGTGCCGCATGATCTGCATCTCGCTGTCTTTGTCATCTACTCTTTGTCTTTTATTTCCTGCCCTGGGCGTGGTAAAATCTCTTGGCACAAAGTCTTGTCTTGCGGGATGTGAGTTCTTGATATTATAGTTTCTAATTTAAAAATGGAATAAGAATATGAAAATCTAACAACATCACATTAAAGTTCAATAAATACTGGAAAGAATGATACCAAACATATATATGTAGGTTTTAAAATAAGACCAATTTAAAGCGTGACAAAAAGCAAAATACATGATCTAGAATGAGCTTAGCTTCTTCTGATTTTTTTAAAGTGTCTTTTAATCCCCATGAACGAACACAGAGAGATTAGTGTGGCTATGATCAATACATGTGACCTGATCTAAAAAAGTGTTTGTAAGGTCTTGAATTTCAGTGGTGTGAGGGTGTTCTCAGCAACAGTCTGCTGTTTTACCTATGTAGGTTGCTGGACACTTCATATAAGAAATGCAGTAAATATGATTTTTAGACTGGCAAGTGGCCCATTGTTTAATATTAAATTTACTAGAGTGACCAGATACAGGAGTATTGATGGTGGTAAGGTGGCCCCTGTTACAGCTCAAAGTGCGTGGTGAGGAATGTGGCTCTTCTCTGTGAAGTGAGCTGTGGATGAGACGTTTACATACAAGGGAAGGTTAGAGAAAAAAGGCTTCTGTGACAGGATCAGTCTGAAATATGAAGAAATTTTGTTTAATGGCCAGTGAGGAAGTATTAGGGTAGAATGGGGGGACCAGTGGGATGTGAGTTTCATTAATAGGATTCCTGGGATTACATATTTCTCTAGATTTTGAGTACTGAGAAAAGCAATATATAAATGTAATGAATTATGAATTATTATTAGATCATAAAGACTAACTAATCTCTCTCTCTTCATCTTTCCTAATGGCAGCTTTTTTCTCACCTTTTCTCTTTTCATCTGCCCTGACATTGTTCCCTCTTTTTCCTTGTATATATGTTACTTAGTTTTTCCTTTTCAGTTGCCCAGCTAAACAGCTGAAAGATTTTGCCTTCATTTTTTAAATACAGTATATACACCTAACTTGTCTGCCAAGCCAAGTAATTGACATCACTAGCATAGCATGCACCGTGTTATTTACAGGGCCAATAAAGCACTTTGGCTCTCCACTCCAAAGTGATATGACCACTTCAGTCTCTTAAGCTTTGAGTTAGCTGACACTGACACAAGATGATTGACTGGCATAACAGTAAGAGACTTAGTTGAAGAAGCCTTATAACATCTGGTCATTTTGACTGATGCCTTTATCTGTTTGTTTGTATTGTCAGAATTTCAAGGGGAGCCCCCCCCCCCCCCCCCCCATTAAGACAGTTGTTGAAAATTATGCACTGTTCTGGCCATCTCCTAGCAGAGCTCTTGTGCCAGCGACACTCATGAGATGCTATTAGTTTAACACCAGGCCTTGTATCAGCATTTGGACTTAACACTAGAATTACCAAAGTCTATGACAAAGCTTGTATTCCCCGCCCACCTTAAATCCCTTCGCACCCCTCTGTCAGCGTCTTTTGTGTTGTAAATGTGTTGATCAGCACAAGCAGCAAGCAGCCTGCTATCCCATCTCCCTGCCCACCGCCAAAGTTCAATTCACAAAGAAGGTTCTCAGTGCTCAGTGTTTATCTTGGGGTGAAGTGCTGGGTAAATAATATATCGTTGTTTGGAATACATACATTTCATGTGTGTTCCTTGTCTACAACAATCTATGTAAACACATCGTTAAAACAGAAACATTTTTCATGTGTGGCAAAGGCGCTATATGGGCGTCGACCTGACACAAACTGACAGCAGAGGCACATATAAAAATAAACAAAAAGGTTTTTATTTTTTCTTCAGCCGTGGGGCAAGTCTTCCCTTTGTCCCACAGGCCTTACACAGCCCCAAAAACACCCCAAAAGAAAGTCATCACAACACACAAAAGCACAAAGCAAAACACCACCGCAAAACACTCTTCTTTCTCCTTCACTCCCCCAAGGCAGCTTTGTCCTCCTCCTCCAGACTCTGGCGCCTGAGTGGTGGTCGCTGGCTCCTTTAAATTAGGCACCCGGAAGTGCTCCAGGTGCTTGATTGGCGACACCCGGCTGCACTTCCGGGTGTGGCGAAATTACTGCACAGAAGGGCCCAGCAGCTCCCGCTACAGCACCCCCTGGCAGCACCTGCGGAACCCAACAGAGCTGCACCACACTCCAACCCCCAGGCTAGGCTGCTGTCTAGCGTTCCGGGGAAGGTATTGGGTCTCCCATCTTTGTTCCCCTGGAACGTATGCCGCAGGGGGGTCCCAGCAGTGCACAGACCCCGGCCGCCTGCTATACATGTTTTATTAATAATTGACAAAATGTAGACATGAAGTGTATAATGTGTGAAGCCTGAAGTCCAAATATCAAATAAACACTTTCACAAAAGGTACAAGTATATCAAAACAAGTGCACTTTTATTCAAGAATATAACTGCAGAGAAAGAACTCGCTTTAGGGTGTAACATTGACACACTCCTAATATGATTGCTTTGGTGGTGTCGCGGTAAGAACTACTGACTTGTAATCAAGACGTTTGTGGTTCAGTCCTGGGCGCCTCAGTTTTGAGAAGTGAGCTGCTCTTATTGTTACTATTATAGAATAAAAACATACATTTGATTTGAGTTTGTTATAGCTGGTGTAAATTTATGGTACTTGTAAAAGTCTTTTTTTTTTTTTATTGAGTTTTATTCTCTGTCATGTTCACACACCCCCCAATCTGACACTGCTGTTTTCAAATAAAGACGTGCTATAGCAGAGGTGAACTCAGATGTGGATGAAGGTTCTACATCGGAGAAAGAGAACAGAAGACATCCCCGCAAGAAACGTCCACTCACACATAAGAACAACACAGCTGCACCAAGCGTAAAGGTGAAAGATGGCACTGTTTGGATGCAGCAACATCCTGCCAGTCAGTCTGCCCCACACGTGTCCTTCAAAGAAAAAGCAGGGCTTACAGAGCTCACCAAGATATCGTGCAAAGTCCTGTTTGTGATTATGTTTTGTGATGGTCTTTACATAAAAAAACATTTATATGTTACTTATATAAAAGCCACATCAAAAATTATTTACCTTGATTTATTTACTTATCTTCCTACAGCATAAAGTCACAAGTAGACTGCAGAGCCTCCTGTGTTTCATTGACACGGGCATGCTGACACAGTACATGTGTACTGAAGTGACTTTAACTGCAGGTGGAAAATCAGAACAATTTTATGATTGGGTCCATGATAGGGGACAGACATCTAGAAAGACAAAAAGACTGCTTTGTAAACCAAAATTCAAATGCTGGGGACATGGTGGAAGAGAATTCAGAATGGCTGTGTTACAGCTGTAGAGTCTTGGTAGAGGTTCTGTTTCATGTCATGTTAGACTAATTAGTGAGTTTAACTGGCACAGCCACAAGGCTGAAATTAATCCCTAGATGGGATTCCAGTCAATTGCCTGGGCACAATCATACAGGGCCAACTTAGAGTAAACAATCAGTCTATTCTTCTTATCTTTTTCTAGATCTGGAAGCAAACTGGTGAAAAAGCACACAGAAACTCAAGGAGAATGTGCATAGTGAATGCAGATAGCTGCCAAACTAGGAATTGAACCTGAACCCAAGAGATAGGTGGGTGCTTAACTAGCCACTTGTTACTCAACTGAAGACGAAGGGGTAAATAATCCACAAAGGGCGTGGTTAATCAATGGAGTTCCTTGGGGGTCAGTCCATGGACCATTTTTTCCATGTGTATGGGCAGAATGGTGGCTCTGAGGCTAGAGATCTGCACTGGCAATCGGAAGGTTGGCAGCTTAAATCCCATAGATTTCAGAAGTGACTGTACTCCATTGAATCCTTGAGGAAGACACTTAACCTGCAATTGCTTCATTCTGGGTATGACGTTAACCTGCAATCAGCCATGCAAGCAGGTCCTTTAATTTACAGGGAAAACTTGGGGGTTGGTGGCAGGATTGGCACTCCAGCCAGAGTAAAAAAAAAAAAAAAACTCAGACTGTTCCAGTGTGGTGCACCCGGGTATGGCAGGTGCGGCAACGCTTTATCAGAGCATGCTCCCAACCCCTCTCTCCATCTCTCTATGCTGACCAGATCCATCTACGGAAGTGTGAGCCAGTGGCAGCAGAGCCCTCTTGTAGTTAAAACCAAATCATTGGATGCAGTGTGGTGCACCACCCTGTAAAACACAGTTGAGTGTTCAAATCCAGATTGGAGAAGAAATCTCGAAAGTCAACATCAGAAGAAGCATGATAAACAGCTAAAACAAAAATTATTGTTAAAGGAATAATTTGCCCCAATTGATTTTTTTTTTATATATGTTACTTATTCCTATTCACTTTGTAGTGGTGGCCAAAAACAATGTTGATCTCAAGTTTTATGCAGAATGGAGAGAAATAAGTAACAGATGCTGTACAACAGCAACTAATGTGAAAAACACCCATGGTGTCATGCATGCGCATCAGAGGATCGCCTTTCAGGCTCAGCTGAGGTATTCAGTACAACTCCAAGATAAGGGGGAGTGCTGTCACTAATGGTATAATCTCTTTTCCCCTGCACAGTGCCAGGAAGACACTCAGTGATGCCAATTGATCCTGAATAGCTCCGGCCCTTCCATTCAAGATGGTATAAAACCAGGTGTCCCAGGAAGGAGGTTTCGCATTTTGGACTTGAGCCACCTTACTGTTAGGATGAAGCTCTTCCAAAGCCAGATCCACTATGCTGAAGCCTTTGAGTTCAATGACCTATGAAGCAGATTCAGCAGCAATTGCCTCTTTTTATTCTTCGCACTACTATAGGTCTATTTATTTTCTAGTTTTCTGGGCCTATATTAAACAGGCTGGCCCAGTTGGCACCCCAACTTCCACAATCCTCACGTCAGTTATCTATGTATATTCTAAAAATGTACAAAACATATGCATGTACGTTAAAATATTGTTAAAAATGTTACTTCTGGTATAATCCACAAACACCATAAACATAAAATTAAAGCCTCATGGTAGTTACTTTTTGAACTGAATACAAGACTCTTGACCAACAAATAAGGGGAAGAAGTGATTTATCAGTTCAAAAAGTAAATCCCGTAAGGCTTTAGTTTCATGTTTATGATTTGTTCAGATTGTTCTGGAAGTAATTATTTTTCTCAATATTTTTTGCAAAAAAGCATGTATTTTGCACATTTTGACCATACAACTGGATAACTGATGTGTGGATTATGCAACGAGAAACATAACATTTTTTTTCTTTTTACCATGGACATTTTTTCACATTGTTTGTCGTTGTACAGAATCGGTCACTATTAGCTTCTATTATGTCGCAAACAAACATTTTTCTCTTCATTTTGAATGAAAACAGAGGAGCAAAAATATTTCTCACCCACCACTACAAACTACATGGGGTAAGTGACGCATTAAAAAAATATTCCTTTAAGCTGGTAATCCAAAAGAGCAGTCAAAGATAAGGAGGCATAAGATCAAACAAAAATGGGTGATACAAGAGCAAGTAAAAGGTACTAAAATTATTTATTTGAAATGCTCTTGCCATTATGTCACTGCTGCCTAATTCTTGCTTCACGGCATCAGACCCTAACTGCCAAAGACAAATTACAAACAAAAGAAGTGATGGGAGTAGATCTCCTACCACATCCTTGCATTTAATGTTTTTAATTTATATGAATGACATTTCATTCTGATGTAGTTAGTAAACTTTCAAAACTCTTACATGACACTAAAAGTGGAAGGATAGAAAACATTAAGGAGGAAGAAAAAGCACACGGGCAATCTACAAACACTGGCGAAATAACACTAGAATTACCAGAGCCTATGAAAAAACTCGTAGATCCAGCCCACCTTAAATCCGTTCGCACCTCTCCCTCAGCGTCTTTTGTTCTGTAAATGTGCCGATTAAGACAAGCAGCAAGCAGCCTGCTATTCCATCCCCCACCGCCGCAGACCGTGCACAATGTTCTCCCAGCTCATGCCTTGATTGATTATCTGGGAGTAAAGTGCTGGAGTTTTAGAGTGGAAATAATAGATTGTTATTTGGAACACATGCATTTCATGTGTGTTCCGTTTCTACAATAATCTGTGTAAGCACATTGTTAAAACAGAAACGTTTTTCATATTTTAGTAGTAAATGAAAAAATGTTGGCAAAAACTATATAATGTGTGAAGTCTGAAGTCCAAAGATTAAATAAACACTTTCACAAAAGGTTCAAGGACGATATAACAGCTTCCGTGGTGTAGCGGTAAGATTTGCTAACTTGTAATCAAGAGTCCCCAGTTCAATCCTGACTGCCTCCTATATTTGAAGTGTGCGCATTGCCACAGGTACACACGTCATAAATGTAGGAAGGATGGTCCTTGCGTGTGTGTGAACTGTTAACATTTGAATGTGATGATTGCATATAGTGCTGAACTGACCTCTCTGTACTATTGTTGCCTCTGCATGTCCTGGAGTACAAAAGAAACAGCAACATGTGGGGACTGGCAAGATCGGGGAAAAAAAACATGCAGTGTTATACGAATGAATATGAATAATATGAATAATGTTGCATCCGTGCCACAATGTTTTCCTAAATGTACTATACAAGTCATAAAATGAATAATTCCAAATATCATATATAACTATGTATCTGCTTTTTTTTTTTTTTTTGACATCATAGACCATAAGGCGCAAATGAGTGTCTGCTTAGAATTCCAAGAGCAAAACTTAAAAGAAGTGGTGAGGCGGCCTTCTGCTGTTATGCACCTAAAATCTGGAATAGCTTGCCAATAGGAATTTGCCAGGCTAATACAGTGGAGCACTTTAAGAAACTGCTGAAAACACATTACTTTAACATAGCCTTCTCATAACTTCACTTTAATTTAATCCTGATACTCTGTATATCCAATTCATTATAATAACTATTCATGGTGGCTCTAAAATCCATACTAACCCCTACTCTCTCTTCTGTTTCTTTTTCCGGTTTCTTTGTGGTGGCGCATCTACTCAAAGCACTGTGATGTTCCAACATTGATGGATTAAAAGCCAGAAATCTGCATGACCATCATCATCAAGTCCTTCCGTGAGAACCTTAAATACAAAGAGGACTATTTCATTTATGTTAGGTAGAATGCCCAGAGGGGACTGGGCGGTCTCGTGGCCTGGAACCCCTGCAGATTTTATTTTTTTCTCCAGCCGTCTGGAGTTTTTTTTTTTTTTTCTGTCCTCCCTGGCCATCAGACCTTACTCTTATTCTATGTTAACTAATGTTGTCTTATTTTAATTTCTTACTTTGTCTTTTATTTTTCATTTCTTCATTATGTAAAGCACTTTGAGCTACTTTTTTGTATGAAAATGTGCTATATAAATTAATGTTGTTGTTGTTGTTGTCTCATTTTGTAAGATTTTAAACCCTAATTGATTATTTGAGTCTTAAACAGCTGTATTCATTGTTTGAACTGCTCCTTATTAGCCAACAGGTGCAAATGACAAAGGAACCAGCAGTTGTACATCTAGCTTGTCTCCATTTCCGCCCGTGTGTATTCATCATTCACTATTTGGTTTAATGAAATACTCAGAACGAAACTGAAGAGAAAGTGAAGAACTGAAATTTACTGATCCATTTTAGGCTTCAAATTACTTGGACAATACATGCATCATTAGAAAGGAAACAAAAATCTATGATTTAAGAATGAACTGACAGTGTAGAGTTAAAGCATTAACAAGGTTTGAAATTAAATAAGATCTGTTAGTGGTGAGGGTCTGCTTCTAATTAAGCAACAGGGTTGGACAAAAATCTGCAGCCACTGCAGCTCTCCAGGATTGGAGTTGGCCACCCCTGTAACAGCACATGTGTGGTGGTGAGCTTACTGGCGCAAAAATGACTGCCATTGCATCATTCAGGTTGATGCTACACATTAATGGTGGTTGAAGTGGCTCCCCACTCACTGCAGCACTTTGAGTAATGAGAAAAGAACTATGTAAATGTAAGGATTATTATTATTATTATTATTATTATTGATAATTACAGACATATCCAGTACTGCATAAAAGCATTGAAAATGATGAATAGTGTATGCACAAGTAAGCTACATCAAATGAGAAAACATGAAATACATTACTCTCAGAACTGGTGTACTTTTTAAGAACTGTTTTGTTTTATAAGCAGAAACAGGTGACATACAGAAAGGAAAACAATGAATTTCCAAAGAGACGGGATCCAAATTTAAATGGTTTATTGGCTAAAAAAACAACCACGTGAAGTATTACAAAAATAGTCTATTAGGAAATAAGGCCAAACAGAAAAGTAATTCACAAGGAAATAAGGTCATGTGAGTCTTAAAGAGTCCTAAGAATACAAAAGACCTTGAGACTCCACAAAATGACAAATGCCTAAATATCCAAAAAGACCTAAAGCAAAACTGACTTGAAGATACAAAAGCAAAAGGGGACACACAGATAATAGAGAAAAACGTAATGTCTTGGCTGTTAGTCTGGGGCCTGTGCAGGGTCTGTGATGGCAATCCTGAGGTGTTATGGTATTTGTACTAGAACATTAGAACAATCGTAACAGTCCTACCCGCTTAATTCTTCTAAAATAACATCAAGTCTAGCTTTTAAAGTCCCTAAAGTCCTACTGTCTACCAAAGCTAGTGTGTGAATTTGTCCAATGAGTACAAAGGCATTTAAATGTGCACAGGTATATTAATTTATGCAATTAATATTAACTTAGAGAGCATCAGTCCTGAACCTTTCAATAACATATAAACAATTCACTAAGTGACCCATACACAGTTCCAGAACAAAAAAAAAAAAAAAAACTATATTGAAGTCAAAATATAAAGAACAACAGTTTAAAAGCACATTAAGGACTTGATCCTGGTCAAGACTGAAAATTTTAGATACAAGCACAGAGAGACTGCATCACAAAGCTGACTTTTTTGTGAATTTCCCATTGGGATTAATAAAGTATCTATCTATCTATCTATCTATCTATCTATCTATCTATCTATCTATCTATCTATCTATCTATCTATCTATCTATCTATCTATCTATCTATCTATCTATCTATCTAGAACATCAGAACAATCTGGACAAGAACAGGTCACTCAGCCCAACAAAGCTCGCCATTTCCATTTAATTCTTCTAAAAAAACATCAAGTCGAGTTCTGTAGGTCATTAACGTCCTAATGTCTACCACACCACTTGGTAACTTATTCCATATGTCTGTGGTTCTCAGTATGAAGAAAAACTTCAAATGTTTGTGTGAAATTCACCTTTAAGTAATTTCCAACTGTGTCCCCACATTCTTGATGAACTCACTTTAAAGTAACAGTCTCCATCATCTGTACTAATTCCCTTCATAATTTTAAACATTTTAATCATGTCTCCTCTTAATCTTCTTTGGCTTAGACTGTAAAGGCTCAGCTCTTTTAATCCTTCCTCATAATTCAACCCCTGTAGCCCTGGAATCAGCCTAGTCGCTCTTCTCTGGACCTTTTCTAGCACTGCTATGTCCTTTTTGTAGCCTGGACACCAAAACTGCACACAGTACTCCAGATGAGGCCTCACCTGTGTGTTATAAAGGTTAAGCATAACCTCCTGTGACTTGTACTCCACATATCAGGGCGCTATATAACCTGACATTCTGTTTGCCTTCTTAATGGCTTCTGAACACTGTCTGACAGCTGATAGTGTCAAGTTCTCTACGACTCCTAAATCCTTCCCATAAGATGTACTTTTGATTTTCTTACCGCCCATTGTGTTTTCAAACTTAACATTTTTACTTCTTATGTCTAATATTTTACATTTACCAACATTATATTTCATCTGCCACAAATCTGCCCAAGCCTGTATGCTATCCACGTCCATCATAATGATTCAATGGATTGAATGTTTGCCATTTTTGAACATTTGTTTTAAAGGATAAGTTTTACATTTTCAAGTCATCATAATATATATATTAGCTTGCCACATGAAACTGTTAAGGATTTTCTTCCCCCTGGCACACATAAGCTCCATTATAAAATGCAAAAGCAAGCTAGTTATTTTTTACATTTATAACATATGCTTCACTTCAGAATTCAAATTACTAAATATCATGATTGTGAAGAAATAACTTTGACAAAATACAAAACTTCTCATTTAAGCTTCTTTCCTAATTGTTACTTCCCATCGTGGATTTTTTAAGGACTAAATCATACTTTTACACTTATTTTTATTTTTGAAATTGTTTTCACTTACTATAAATTATTTGATACTGTTTTGATTTTTTCGGGGCTGTTGCCCTTCTGAGTTTCATTGTCATGATGCAAAATTGGTTGCTATGGAGTGCGGTACTGGAAGTGATGGCACAATGCAATAAAGATCAACATCATCTGAATTTGTGGATGTTCTGAGTAAGCAATCTTTTGTGCATGTGCTTTTTTAGTGCTCTTTAGATTTCTTGGATCCTGACTTTTCCTTCTGAAAGCTTTCCTACAATTCACCGGGTTACAGTTTTGTTTAGACAAATAATTGGACTGACTTTAGGTTTCGGTTTTATGTTTTGTTTCACATTTCTTGTCCTGGCCTTCCCCATTAACTCTGTAGGCCTTTCCTTGTGCAAGGCTTAACATAAAGAGGAAAGGGAGAAACTAATTTTTCATCTTTAAAGGGCAACAAATTCACTAAAAAATTAGACATACCTGTATATAAACGAAACACCTGTGTGTGTGTGTGTAGAGCAGTCCGATTGGCTCATGCTCAACCACAGCCACTAGATGGCGCATGCATGCACTTTTAAATGTTTTTCAGTGCTTGCTGCAGCTCACTTCTCACTATAAGAGACCAGTGTATAGCAAACTGCTGCACAACAATGACGTCATGCTAATGACACTGATGAAGAGACACAACGTCAAAACGAAGTAAACGCCGCGGCTCGTCAATGTGCAAGTGAAACACCTCAACGACTGAGGGCACAGCTTTTCACTAAAACACTGTCTATCTGGAGGCATTTTATAATAGGACTCATACAGTATGCCAGGAATACAGCAAAGATATGGCATCGCCAGTGTCTTCTTATGAAAGCCATTGGGGCCGCAAGCACAGGTGGGTCCACATCCTCTGCACTGGGTAATTCTTAAGAGTTAGCTGATGCCACTCCAAATTCACAAATATAGTCAAACTGCAGGGAGTCTTTGGGTTGGTTTTTTGTCCCAAAGAGGACACACAGCTGTATTTACTAAAGATGAACAATCCCAATAAAAAAACATTTAAAAATAACAGAAAAAATCTAAATAAAAATAGAACCTTTAACAGAAATAAAACAACAAATATAAACATATAAAACAGGCTATAAAAAACAAAATTAAGGACTGGACTAGAGCCATAACCAAAACATTGGCAGTTCTTCCTTGCAAAGTGGAAGGTACATGAACTTAACATGCATGTTGACCTTAATGTTATAAAATAAGCAGATAAAAGGAATGAAGGAAAGTTGGGGTCCCAGATGGGAGAACTCTCATTTATTGTTGAGATGAGTTTGAAAGTTAAGAAAATAAGTATGTAAGGACATTGCCGGCTTTCCCTTTCGCACAGTGAGACAGAGGTCTTCCTTCTTCCACCCATTTGAGATGAACTTGCCTGCTGTAGAGATCCTTTTAAAGGGGGCCAGCTGTGATAGTGGCGGCTCAGGGGTACACAGAGCTGGTTAGATCTGGTCACAGTTCTTTTTCCAAGTTGGCTCTGAAGAGGTAGCAGAAAGAGAGATGCGACTTCTGGTTTGGGTCATGTTGGCTCTGACTGATAATCATCGAATGTCAAAATGTTTTTGCTAAACTGTTGGCTTGTGGGCTATTGTGTAACAATGATTACATAATGTATGTTTGCATTGAGGTTTTATTTGTGTAAATGTTGGCAAATAAAATATCATGTACTGTGACTGGTGTTGTTAAAGAAATGCAATGAAATAAGTAATTATTTGGAAGCAGCTGAGCTTCACTTTTAAATGTGTGTTTTCAAGATGACTAATCATTTGAACAGGAGCTGGCCATTCTTTACTGTTATTGGTTAACTGAAAAAGGCATCTGAGAGGTAAAACACTGCAGCTTGGCTACATTTTCTGAAAAAGCATCTTCTGCATTAAGTCCAGTGAGTGATTTGAAGGTCTTCAGAGCTAAGCCAGTTATTGAAAAAATAATCAATCAGCATTCTAGCCAATACTACCTTAGGAGTCTTAATGTCATGGTAGAAGCACTTCATTCGCCTGCCATTCCTCAAGGCTATGTGGAGCAAGGTGAGCTCAAAGACTTTGCCTTCTGATACAAGCCTGTACTTCTCTTTAGGACATTGCTACATGAGGGTAAGGACAGAAGGTCAAAAATGAAAAAACGGAGAAAATGGGCCAAGTGAAAATGTTAAAGCAGCATGTTGCCTTGCCTTACAAATAAACATCTATCCAACCTGTAATTAATCTCTAAAATGGTATTGACTTGTCAAGTCAAAAGTGATTTAAAAGGACAAAAGTATCCTACAAATTGGGGGAAAAGGCAGATAATGAATATCTGTTATTTTTATTTTCACTCTGATATTAATCATGTGAAAAAAATGTTATGCTATCGCCTCAGTATTCAGACTTCAGCTCAGAGTTTACAATAGATGTTCTAGGCCTAGTTCTTTACTGCTTTAGCCTCCATCACATTACACGACTTTTTCACTGATTTTTAGCCGTAACTTTCAGTTATATAATCTTCACAAGTCATAACAGTCACTGCCAGTTGTGATGTCAGTAACAACTCATTCATATCACATTGTGACTAGCCATGACAAAAACAGAAGATTTATTTTCTCTTGCACTTAGGGGACACCTTCATGGCTCTTTAGGGGTAAGATATTACACTCTGGGACAAGAAGCGTGCCGTTGCTAACTACATCTCCCCTTTTGCCTGCAGCTCAAGGAGCAAAACCCAATGATCCCTGGCCACGGCACAGGCTCACAAAAACCTGCCCCTTCAGGGCCAATTGCTACAAGTTCAGCTTCAGAGATGAAGTAGGTGTTCAATCTGAGCGACCAGATAAAGAGAGAACTAAAACCATACAAAGAAACCTAGAGATGAAAGGGACTATAGCCTGTTTTTCTTTTGTCATTGTCCATGTCCGCTTTAGATTTACATGACCCCCTGCCCATTTTTTACATGATCCCATTTCCACTTTGGTTTCAGTTGATTATTAAAAGGGGATTGTCAGGCTGGTATCCCAGTCCTTGCTCCCATGTTCAAGTCATCAGTCATATTCATAAAAGCAAGCATTAAGCAAGAGTTAACAGCCAATTGTTGTGAATTGCACCACACATCCATCCATCTAAACATTATCCAACCCGCTATATCCTAAAAACAGGGTCACTGGGGTCTGCTGGAGGCAATCCCAGCCAACACATGGCACAAGGCAGGAAACAAACCCCGGGCAGGGCGCCAGCCCACTGCAGTGCACACACATACACACACCAAGCACACACTAGGGACAATTTAGAATCACCAATGCACCTAACTTGCATGTCTTTGGATTGTGGGAGGAAACCCACGCAGACACGGGGAGAACATGCAAACTCCACGCAGGGAGGACCCGGGAAGCAAACCCGGGTCTCCTAACTGCGAGGCAGCAGCGCTACCCACTGTGCCACAATGCCACCCTTGCACCACACAAGATTTTGAAAAAATGAGCTCTGTGGTGTTGTGCCTGAGTGCTGCCTGCCTCTTGAGAACCAGATACCT
This sequence comes from Erpetoichthys calabaricus, assembly GCF_900747795.2. Classification (NCBI taxonomy): domain Eukaryota; kingdom Metazoa; phylum Chordata; class Cladistia; order Polypteriformes; family Polypteridae; genus Erpetoichthys; species Erpetoichthys calabaricus. The sequence goes on from NC_041404.2 coordinate 25,398,326, forward strand.
TCAAGATACAAAGAAGCTCTTGCATCTCATTGAGCAATGAAGGAAGCAGTCTCCTACTCTGCAGATGGGACAGCACAGTTCTGAATATGCTGTATTCTGAAAGAAGAGCATTGCTGTTGTCCAGCTATGATGGTATACAAGAATGAACAATCTTCTCACTATCAGATTGTAGCAGAATTGGAGGGCACCTGGTGATTTTCTTCAAGCAAAGTGGTAATGATTTACGGATACAGTAGATTGAAAAGAGAGGAAGGAATCAAACTTGATGCACATGCTGGATATAACTGAGATGTCTGGTCTTTAATTCTACCATGGGATGAAAGATATTAAAGAGCTGGATCTCATAACAATAAAGACTTTAACTGGACATTAACTGTTATAAACTATGCTTCATCCAACCTTCTCTCTTCCTTAGACATTGTTCATAGACACTGTGTGGAAGGAATTCATTTACATGTATAATTGAACATCTTCCACAGAGCAATGGAACTGAACTCCTTGAAGTATTGTCTAATAGCAAAAAGCAAAATGGATGAGAATAATAAACACATGGGTCAGATAACTGATCCTTGAGGGACTCATATTTCACACTGTAAGTGGGATGAAATTCTCGTGGAGTGACACAGAATCCTATCAGTAAGATATGAGTGGATCCAACGAATATCTCTCTCTGAAATACAAATGAAGGGCATAAAGATGACCAAGTGATCTGTTTTGTGGATATTTAAAATCTTTCTTGACCTTTAGATTTTTCTTATTTCTTTCCCTTTTGCCCTTTTTCATTTCCCTCTGTAATTTTGTACCCTATTATATCTGCAGACTATTCTAATCTAATCTATCTATCTATCTATCTATCTATCTATCTATCTATCTATCTATCTATCTATCTATCTATCTATCTATCTATCTATCTATCTATCTATCTATCTATCTAGTAAGTATTCAGACCTCTTCCCTTTATGCACACTTAGTTGTGTTGTAGGGTTAATTTTTAATTGTTTGCTCATTAGCTCACAGTCAACAGAAAGGTTTGCAAATGTTTTAAAAATCCAAAGCTGAAATTGCTCATTTGTAGAACTATCTAGACGGAGTGTAGATTGATGGCCAAAAATGGCAAATTCCTCCATTTAAAATGAAATCTACAACACAAAAATGTGTGAGGAGAGTGAAGGGGTCCGAATCCTTTCTAAATCCACTGTATCTATCTACATATGCTGTATATTTACTGTTTATATAAAGATATAAAGGACCCCTTGAGATCTGGTGTAAATGCATTTCTGACATATTAATGGCGTGTTAAAATGTTTTGAGGCTAAATTAGATCCAGATACAATTCAGATACAACAGCATGTTAATGGTGTGTCTAAAGGTACATATTGTACATTCTCAAAGCTGCTTAAACTGCTCCTATTCTGTCAGAATCAGATACAAGACAAAAAACAGCTCTGGTTGTGGGACCAATTCATCGCAGGCCAAATTCATATACACTGAGCTACATTTGGAGTCACCAGTCTGCCTAACTTGCAGGCCTTTGTGTTGTGAGGAGAAAACCAGAGCACTCAGAGATAAACACATACAGGCATGGACAGAATTTGAAAAACACATACAGATGAGATCTAAACCCTTTGAAACTAAAACTGTTAACATGTAAGAAAACAATGTGAACGACTCTGAGCATGTCATAAATGATATGCAGATAGACATACCTCCAAACATATATATACATACAGTATTTAATGCTTAGCATGACTTCTTTAGCTTGCCAGGCATGACAAGTTGCTGCTTTACAATTTGGTCATTGGAGTTCTGCACAGAGCAGATGACCTGATCCCTGGGCAAGGTCGTCTGGTATGTTCATGACACTTGAATTCTGATCATTTCTTCTTTATGCAACTGTGGTAATGTTTTGGGTGAACTTTAGTTCCCTCAGCTTCCACTTAGTTTAGATTTGATGACCTCTGCTTGAACTTGTTGGTTCAAATTAAGCTGCTCATTAGCAGTTCTGACACCAAAATTAGACAGATGCCAATACTGAAGGGGTGGCGAAAAACAATTTAAAAAGGTTTGGATAATAATTGAATCTGGGGGAATTCTTGAAAAATGCAGTTTAATGTAGACAAAGGTAAAGTGCTATAACCAGAGAAAGGAAGCATTAATTATAAATACAATATGGGTAAATGCTGACCCAAAAGAAGAAACCTCTGAAAAAAGATAGAGGTTTATATTGATACAGCATTCTTTTCATCTAGAAAATGTACAGAAATAACTGTAAAGGGAAACAAATCTGTTATGGTGTATTGTAAAAACTGTAGAATATAAATGAAGAAATATCAATCTCAGACTGTATAATGCGCAGTGAGACAAAACCTATAGCAAAGTGTGCAGTTCAAGTCATCATGCCACAAAAAAGACATTGTAGCTTCAGAGGCAGTCCAAAGAATAATCTGGTAGGCCCTGGGAATTAAACCATTTTTTGTCTTGAATTTTCAAGGAGTTTGATAAAGTTAATTCAACAAAATTCTGTAAGTCCCATTCTCGAGAACAATGGTGGAACATAAGGAGCAGTGAAGTTTCTGAACTAAGGATTAGAGGGACAAAGCTGTTGTGCAAATAAATAATAAGCTTCCTTTGGTTATTTAACTTATTCAACATTTATAAGAATTCCTCAGCTTTGTCTTCTTAAGAAGTTTAAAAAAATATATAAAACTGTATGCTCCTTGTAATCACCTACAATGCCTATTAAAGGTTTTCACATTTCATTGTTATACAACACTGAATCACTACGGACTTAATTTGTCTTTCTGACATTGACTAATGCAAAAAAGACTTTAATGTCAAAGTCGAAACAAAACACTGCAAAGTGGTCTAAAATAATTATAAATTTAAAACACAAAATATGTTGGTGTATAAGTATTCATCCCCTTGAAGTCCGTATTTATTCAATGTGTCTTTTGCAGCCATGACAGCCTTGAGTCTGTGTCACTGCAACACTGCCACATCAGAGCCAAAGCACTAAGCTAAGCCATGATCAAAAAGTATAGAGCAAGGATCAAAGCCAGCAAATAAATACATAAACCACATGAGAAAGATTTAGAGAGTATCCGTAATCTTGGACAACCGAAACTACACAACCTTTGTAGCACTGTGATGGTGACATCACACAATGCACAACATGTCATTCAGTATATTAATTTGGTGGCAACCAAGAACAAATGGTCCACAAAATAATGGCACCCATAAAAAATGGCATTATGGGAAAACAAAAACAAGATGTGAACAATTATTAACTAGTTTAAAACAAAATCAAAAGTTAACATAATTGATACCATTTACTTGGCCCAAATGGGGATAAAGCATAGAAATGGACAAAAAGGGATGTAAAGAAAATGAAAATAAAACATAATCACAATAGAGAAATATCATCATGCCACATCACCCTCTACTTCCAGTCTGAATAAAACCATGTACTTAATGTAGTCTATTAACACAAGTAATGAAATCTGTCCCTGGCATTTGTGAATGTCTCATGTTAAAAAAATATTTTTTCAACAAAAACGTGATAACTGACTCCTAGATGAAATAACTAAAAAATATGAAATGCTCCAACTTTCATATCAGTTAACTTAGCTGCCAAATACACCTGAATATTATGCCATGCCTCCATTTTCTAAATTGTTTATATTTTTGCCTCCATTGGAAACATTTTAATGGTGACACACTGTTGACAATGTTTCTTTATTACAGCTTCAGCCTACTTTTATCGTTTGTTGTTTCGTACCCTGCAACTTCAAGAACTACAATATTCTCCTTGCTTTGAGAAAGTTTCCCTCTTATGAAAGACACCAGACATAATACCGCAGAAAGAGAAGAATGTGGTATTGATCATGCATTGATCTGAGAGAAATTAACCTAGGAAGCCATTGAGTGTCCAATGACTACATCTCTTTACCACTGCTGTTTATCTGTCCCTGTGTGATGTCATGAACCAAGGATGGACTAGTGCAACAAGATAGGTGTTAAAATTGCTTAGTGTGTGTTGTTATAAATTAGACAGTGCCCAATAAATAGTGCAGTACGGTCAATAAATTATCCAATTAATACTCCATAAAGACAAGGTAATTTAGTGAGAGTTAAAATCAATAAATAAATAATACAAAGGAATGTAAAACCACAAAGTTAAAATTGGGTTTCTTTTCTTCTCTCTTCCTCAAGCCCCAGTGTGTCTCTCTCTCTCTCGTCTCTCCCACTCACCCAGCAGGTCAACTCCCACAAACGCAGTCCCCTATTAGTCAGCCTCCGTCCCAGCCAGCTCAGCCAGTACCAGCAGGGATGGCCACAGCCTGGCTTCATTGTCCCACCAACATCCCTTGACTTCCAAAGGATGACCTGCAAGACCATTTATTTTCTACTGTGAAGAGGAGACTTGGTGCTTCAGGTTTGACAGGGTGAGTGGCAGTAAGAAAGCCATTCCTTAAAGGACAAAATAGGGCCTTGGAATACCAGCTGTGGAGTACTGCAGACTGGACAAAGTCTCATCTTCACAGTAGAAACTGAGATTTGCTCTTTTTGACCGTTGTTAAGCTGTGCTTGAAGCTGTTGTACTGTGTGGCACCTATTACGCAAGCTGTTGACCCTCAGAAACTTGTTTTCTAATTGGGTTGTGACTTTCGGTATTCCAGATCTCTTCCTTCAAATTGCCTTTGGATTGTGCAGGACACCATTGTACTCACTGACAGTTTGATATGTTTTGCAGTTTCCCTAAATGAAAGGCCAACACTTCTAAGAGTAATAATGCTGTCTCATTTAATTTGTTAATTGCTATTTTCTTGCCATTATCACAGGAATTTACAACTGTCAACAGTGTAATATGGTCCAAGATGTATGTCAGAGGGTGTATTAACTCAGTCTGTTCCAACTCTGCTTTAAGACAGACAGAGGGTTTTGAAGCAATCAACAGAAGTTGGAACACCTGTGCAAACTGTTTGCTTCAACTTGCAAGGCTTAATTTACTTTAATTGCTGCAGAACATCTGTAGGTTGCAAACTATTAGTTGTTCACTGAAGAAGGTCCATTTGTAATATTCTGGTATTTCCTTTTCTTCTGTTTTTGCTAACTTAAACTGTAAATTTAAACCTCTGTCAGTTTACTGCTTACCATTTTAGGTCATTCATTGCATTTCAACTGATTACATTAGAAGAAAAACTGGAAAACCGGGGTGTTGTAAAACATTTGACTGGTTGTGCAATGTCATCCAGCATCAACAAGACAGTGGGATTGTCTAACGAAAAAAGGCATGTGGATGAAGTAAGATAGTAAACCGCACAGCTTACATCAGTGTGTGTGGGCATCACGTTATTCAATGTCCACAGAAAGTTCAATAAAAAAGGCAACAAGACATACAGAGATGGAGGGTATAAGGCATATCTGGTGAACAGAGGTTCATAAATGCCTGATGCAATGGAAACATTGTACAATTAAGCGCATTTCAATAAATGGGTGTTACACTATGGTAGTCAAAAATGGGTGTTACACTATGGTAGTCAGACATATGTTTGACTTTGGCAATTTTAACAATTAGTCACCTAATTGTCACCTAAGAAAACTAGAGATTTTTCCCTTTTGTAACCTTTATTTTCCTTTTATTACTTGTAAAGCACATTGAGCTACACCTATGGTATGTAAGAAATGTGTTATATAATCAAATGTTGCTGTTGTCACAAAAAGATCTGCATCCAGCTGTGACAAAAACTCCTAGAGGTCAGGCCCGTCACCTGACTATGATGAAATCCTGCAACAGTTATTTCAGAAATTAGACCCCTGTTTCTAGTTATAAATATTGTATGTTAACTGCTTACTTTGGTTAAATGTCCAGTTTCATATATTTTTAATATAGAGCATGTCCCTTTGACAAGCTGCCAGCACTTGGGTACTTTGGTATAGTACTGTAAATTCAGATGATTGCTTTACTATGGCACCAACAATAAAATTTCAATTAACTCCACTGTGCTAGGCCAATGGGCAATGATGGGAGTGACATGGAAAAAGAAGTTTCATTACTGTGCAAGAACACTGGGTATAAATCTGGCACTGTAGGTGTCTTTAATTTGATGCTTTTCTGCTCTGTGTGATTGAAAACTACTCAGCTGTAAATAAAGGTATGGGATATGATGGGTGTACTGCTGACTAGAAAGATCATTGATGGCATAATGTTAATCAGCACCAGTGGTCTATTCATTGTCGGGTTAATTAATTTTACTATACTGGTATAATGAGTTGTACAGTATATAATAAATGGTACATTTAATTATTTCATTATACACTTAAAATTTAATTGTTGATGTCCCATTAAATGTCACAGGTGTGTTATGATAAAAGAGGTTTTGGTAATTCAAAGGAGAAGATTACAGATGAAAGCTGCAGCCTGAGGAGTCCTATGTATATAAAGTCAGGTGCCGGTTTGGCAGAAGGATTAAAGTCCATTAGGAAAAAATGAATTTATATTATCAAGAGGATTGTCAGGATTCTTCACATCAGCCACATGGCTTCAAAGCATGTTCCAGATTGCCATAAATTTATTCTTGGGTTCACCTTGAATGCAACTTAGGGTGGCATGTTGCTCCATCAGTTAGCACAGCTGTTTCGTACCCTCCACGTGTCTACACAGGTTTTTCTCCCATATCTGAAGACGTGCATGTTAGGTTAACAGGTGACTATGAATTTGTCCTCATATGACTGAGTAAGAGTGTGTGATTGTGCCCTTAGACGAACTGCTACTGCTGCCTGGGGTTGGTTCCTGCATTCTGCTACTGCTGTCAAAAGCGGCATTTGTTCCTCTGAACATCCCCCTTCAAATATCCTCTTGGTATTTGTCCCTGAACTGGATAACAGATGTAGGAAATAGATGGATTAATGCCCTTAATTTCTACCAGTATCCTCAAGTACACAATTTACTGTGAAAGAATTACGCTTGATGAATTTCATAAAATGACTTGAAATTTCTGAAGAGCTTGATTAGGCTTTTAAAGAAATGACTGGATAAAATGTACTCCCTAAAAAGTGAAAGTACAAGAATAAAGTCAACTGAGTACATGAAAAAGTTAACTATTGACTAAAATAAAAAAAAATAAAGCTGAAAATTTTACAAAACTTGCTTGTAAAATGTCTTTGATCTTAAAATCTAAAATGTCACCAATTGCTCAATTTGTGCAAAGACAGTTTGGTTCAGGTGTGCCACATTGCAGCAATGGTTAGATCTTGTAGATCTAGTGTGCGGGGTTTTAATCACAAAGGCATTGAATATATTCAATAATCTTTTACATTTATATAACCTGCTTATTCTTTCATATACAACATATCGTATTTTAACAGGCTGGCATGACATTAACACCAAGTCAGCAGCAGTACGAGCCAGCAATCCATTATTAAAAAGTCTATCAAATAAAGATGAGCCTGCCACATTCATACAATCACCATTCCAGTGTGGCTAAAGTGAGCTATTCTTCTAAACACAGCAAGTTACCTAAATGTGCAACAAGATGAACAAAAACCCAAAAGGTCTGCACTGGCACCTCACGTAGGACTACAGTATATTAGTGTAAGAAGCTGGACAAGGAGAAGACCTACAGTCCAACTCAGAAAGCACTGAGCACCACAGAGACCCTCTAATTCACATGCTAGCCTCTTCCGAGGTGCTGTTGAAAAATCAGAAAGCAGAGACCTATACAGTTCAGGAGGAAAAACAACCAAGAGACTGCTAACATCTGCAGCTCCACAAAATTAGGTTTGCATGCCCACATACAATGGTCAGATCACCACCCAGAATTCCACTGCATGAATGCACAGCACTGAACACCCCAGCTGTGTCACCAAGCAACAAAATGCTCAACACCCTTTCTGTTGCACCCTCAGCACTGCCTGTACAACTGAAGCAGAAGAGAAGACCACCCCGTCGTTTCCAAGAGTTTGTGCATAAAAATGTTTACTCCCTGAGTTGGTTTATTGAGTATTTTGTTGGTAGAACACATTTTCTTAACCTGCTATTAATCCGTCTTATTTCATATTATAGAGCATGGACTTAAAAGCACACCTCTAGCAATATCTCACTATGTGATTTAGAATCCTTACCTGCCTGTGATCCAACTGCAAAAAGAAACAAAGTTATACATACAGTATTTGCTGAGCTGCCAAAGCGGTGCCACAAATTCAAAGTCCAGGAGTGGAGGAACAGTAGGAGATGGAATCAGTATGGTGTGTAGTTTTTTAGAAGAGCTTGCAACAGAAGTAATGCAGTCACTAGAGATGTCAATTGCTTCCTTGGTTTCCACAATTAAGCAAAAGTGGATAATTACCACTAAATGACTCTTGCCTCATACATCCACTGGGCGAATTATTAGGTACACCATACAATAGCTAGGTAGGGCCTCGTTTTGCTCTCAAAACACCCTCAGTTCTTCATGGCAGGTGTTCCTCAAGATATTGGAAACATTTCTTTGAGATTATAGTCCATGTTGACGTGATTGCATCATGTAATATCTGCAGATTTCTTAGCAGCACATTCATGCTGTGAATTTCCAGTTCTACCACATCCCAAAAGTGCTCTTTTGGAATCAGATTGGTGGCTGGGAAGGCCACTGAAGAACACTGAACTCATTGTCATGGTCATGATATCAATTGGAGAAGATGTTTGCTTTGTGCATTATCATACTGGGACACTTGCTATATAAATATTTTTTTTATTATTGTTATTATTATTATTAGTAGTAGTAGTATTACTGGAAGTACCCATTAGAAGATGGGTAAATTGTGTCCATAAAGGGATGCACATGGTCAGCAACAATACTCAAATAGACCATGGCATTCAAATGATGATTGTTTGGTATTAACAGGCCCAAAGTGTGCCAAGAAAACATTCCCCACACCATTTCACCAGCACCACCAGCCTGAACTGTTGACACAAGGCAGGTAGGGTGCATGGAGCAATGGTGTTGGTGCCAAATTGTGATTCTACCATCTGTGTGCCTCAGCAGAAATCAAGATTTATCAGACCAAACTACATTTTTTCCAGTCTTCGGCTGTCTAGTTTTGGTGAGTCTGTGGCCACTGCAGCCTCAGCTTTCTGTTTTTGGCTGACAGGAGCGGCACCTAAAGTGGTCTTCTTCTTTAATAGCCCATTTACCTCAAGGTTTGATGTGCTGTGCATTCTGAGATGCTTTCCTGCTCGCCACAGTTGTACAGAGAGATTAACTGAATAATTAAAGCCTTTTTGTCAGCTCGAGCCAGTTTGGCCATTCTCCTTTGACCCCTCTCATCAACATAGTGTCTCCGTTTGTAGAATTGCTGCTTGCTGGATAAGTTTTGTTAGGTACCATTCTAAGTAAACTCTAGAGGGTGACTGGGCAAATCCAAACAACTATAGGCCAGTAATCTCAACATGCATTCTAGGTAAATTAATGGTAGGAATTATTAAGAATAAGATGGAGCAACACATGGCAAGAGCAGGAATCTTAACAGTCAGTATGGATTCAGAGGAGGGATGTCATGTTTTACTAACATGTTGGAATTCTATGAGGAACTAACAAAAGAATGGATCAAAGTGGTGTGTATCATATTATGTGTCTGGACTTTCAGAAAGCATTTGATAAGGTGCCACATGAGAGGTTGGACATCAAACTAAAAGAAATGGGAGTTCAGGGTGTAGTGTATAGATGTGTGCAGAATTGGCTCGGACACAGGAAGCAGAGGGTGATGGTGCGAGGAACCTCTTCAGAATTGGCTGATGTTAAGAGTGGTGTTCCACAGGGGTCGGTACTAGGGTCGCTGCTATTATTAATATATATACAGTAATCCCTCACCTATCGCGGGGGTTACGTTCCAGAGCCCCCCCGCGATAGGTGAAATCCGCGAAGTAGCGACCTATATTTATTTTATTATTTATACATATTTTAAGGCTTTATAAACCCTTCCCACACTCTTATAAACCTTTCTCACTTTCTTGTTAACCTTTCCCACGCTCTTATAAACACTTCCTATGATCTTAAACACTTTCTACATTCTTAAACACCTCAGACCAACACTGCACACTGCCTGCACGCAGCGATCAGACGTCAATGTGTCTGCACTCGCTTTGTGAAGGGGGGCAGCTGAACTCACGCTGAGCAGAAATGGACTTTGTGCTGCTTCTGCCAAAATGCCTGCTTGTCGCTCTGCTCGAGGAGTGTGTGTGTGTGTGTGGGTGTGTGAGAGCTGAACGCACCTTCGCTCAAACCCCCCCCCCCGGAAGCGCAATAGGCTCCTGCCACTTCGCATTGTCAAGGGGGTGGGGAGCTGAATGAACGCTAAGGAGAAGTGGACTTTGTGCTGGGTTTGTGCTGCTTGTCGCTCTGCGTGTCAATAATTTAAAAGCCTGTACAATCAGGCTTTTAGGTGTACATCACCAATTTTCCTGTCTCACTGTCTTGTCTTGCGTGAAGTTAAAATGTTTTATAATAGTGAGATGTTACTCATATCCTTAGCCCGACATCCACATATCATATGTGTTAACAAAGTGTGTTTTATAAGTTTACATGTGTTTAAAGCATGTGGGATGGGTATTTTAAGGCTTAAACTAAAAAAATGTTTATTTATATGGTCTTTCTATATCACGGATTTTCTCCTGTTGCTGATGGGTCTGGAACATAACTTCCGCGATAGGCGGGCAATCACTTGTATTTAAAAATCCGCGAAGTCGTGAATCCGCGAAAAGTGAACCGCGAAGTAGCGAGGGATTACTGTAAATGATTTGGATAAGAATATAAAAACAAGCTGGCTAAGTTTGCAGATGATAGCAAGATAGGTGGATTGGTAGATAATCTAGAATCCATTGAATCATTACAGAGGGACATGGACAGCATACAGGCTTGGGCAGATTTGTGGCAAATGAAATTTAATGTAAGTAAATATAAAGTATTGCATGAAGGAAGTAAAAATGTTAGATATGAATTAGGGCTGGGAATCGATTAAAAAAATAAACTAATTACTCACATAAATCAATGAAATTAATCACGATTAATTGCATTTAACATTAAAACATGTAATTACAAAATTAATACATAAATCACAAAGTACATACACACTGAATTATAAATTTAATGTAGAATGAACACAAAGGGACAAAAAAATAATAAAGGCATACTTTAAACTTAAACAATGACCTTAAACATGAACTTTTTTACAAAATACTACTTGAGCAAGTACAACTGAATTTGAATGCCTTCCTAAAAGGCAAGTTGAAAAGAAGGCAATAAGAAAATGAAGCCAAGACATTAATTATTAAATTGGCATAGACAATTTAACGAGACAAGGACATATCAAAGTAAAAATTAAACGGTCGAAACAACTGTTGAACTTGAATTCACTGCTGAAGACTAATTTAAAGGTTCCGCCCCTTCGGACAGTTTAGCACATCTAAGAGATTTATTGCTTTTTGGTTGGTAGAATATTGTGGTGTGCCTTGGGATTTTTTGGGTTACAAAAAGTGTGTCATCATAGAAACATTGTTGTGAAAAACTGCTCTACCTACTGCTTTGCTCCTGGCATGCTAAAAAAGATCTTTGTAGCTGCTATTTCGCTTAAAAACTATCACCATGCATTACTTGGGCACTTACTTTGCTTTATTTGCATAAATTAGTGAAGATATTGCAAACTGGAATAATGAGTATGGAGTTTTCATTATATTAGGGCAGTCAGCACAGTAAGCTACCTGGCAGACCGGACAGTTAAGTACAGAGGTACTAGAGACTTATTTTGGTTTTAGTGCCATTCAAAGGTAACTTATTTAGCACTTATGTGAAATGATATTGATTCATTATTACAGAAACATGAAATGAAAAAAAAAAGACAGAGCATAATTTTTACCTCAACTTTCCTCTAGCATTGCACCAGGACTGCCATAAACCCATCCCCTTTCATGACACTTCTCTGCACCTATCTCACTATGTGTTGTGGGAACCAGCCCGGACACAGACAGGTAGACATTGTTTTATCACCCAACACACGTTTATTTACAATTACTATATACAAGATGCACACACAACCCATTTCACCCCCAAAGTCTAGGCCTCTTTTCTTAATGCCTTTTCCTCAGGTCTGCCTCCACTCCTCTCCACCTCAGCTCTGTCTTTCTCCACTCCCAACTCCAGCCATCGAATGGAGGGAGGCGGCCCCTTTTATACACACCCGGACGTGCTCCAGGTGCCTCGTAATGAGCCTCCGCTGCCCCTTCCTGGAGTGGCGGAAGTACCGGCTGCGCACCCGGAAGTACTCTGGGTGTCCCTGGTCTTCTTCTGGGTGTGGCAGAAGTGCTGAGGGCCAGGGCTCCGCAGGCACTGGGGCGCCCCCTGGCAGTAACCACAGGCCCCTACAGGGTTGAGCTTCTAAGCTCCGTTCCCGAGGTCCCCAAAGCCACCAGGGAGGTCACCCCCTCCTGGTCTGGAGAAGGCATAAGCCCTCCTCCGGTCCTCCTGGGCGTCCCACCTGGGTACCACCCCCAGCCGCTTGCCACAGTGTAAATCAAAAAAATGAACACCAGTGCTACGTACTGACATGTTGCATTTTGTTGTGAAATGCGTAATATGAAATGTTAAACCTTTAAATGAAAATTATGTTTCATACAATTTTTAAATGTAGTATATAAATAAGGTACTGGATGTGTATGCAATTCTTTAAGTACACACTTAATTAATCTGTACTACTATTTAATAGTGTTAAAAAAAATACATGAAAATGCCACCAAGACTAAAACACTGCCTGAAGCATTTGCTTCATTGTCAGCCCTGAATTCAACAATATTTTTTAATGCATTAAACAGATGACATTAATCTCAAAAATTAACACATTAACTTTCCCAGACAGTTTGAATACTGTACACAATGGGAGGGCTGAAAATCAAAAGTACACCTTATGAAAAGGATTTAGGATTCGTAATGGACTCAACACTACCAAATTTCAGACAGTGTTCAGAAGCCATTAAGGCTAATAGAATGTGAGGTTATATAGCGCCCTGATGTGTGGAGTTCAAGTCCAAGGAGGTTTTGCTCAACCTTTATAATGTACTGGCGAGGCCTCATCTGGAGTACTGTGTGCAATTTTGGTCTCCAGGCCACAAAATGGACATAGCAGCACTAGAAAAGGTCCAGAGAAGAGCAACTATGCTGATTCCAGGGCTACAGGGGTTGAATTATGAAGAAAGATTAGAAGAGCTGAGCCATTTCAGTTTAAGCAAAAGAAGATTGTAAGAGCCATTTGCTAGTTATTTAGGTTATATCAAGTAGATAGAAGTGTTTGCTAGGTTGTGTTAAACGTTTGCCTATAAAAAAAAAAAGGCATAGTCTAAGCGAGGTTCTTATAACCCCCACAAGCTGAATTCAATTGATATATTCTAACTATTTCTTATCTCTCTGACTACAGATTAGTCTCAGTTAGAGACCTGCCTTGCCATAAGTAACGCATGGAGGGCACATGGTTTTAAACTGGGCCTTAACGTGCCCAATAGAATGTAATGCAATGTGCTTTATTGAATGTGCAGTGCCATATCTTTAGAGCATACTGAAGGCAAAGTAAAGCATCTTTAAATATAGAAACAACTGACATTTGACAAGAAAAGCTAAGTTTAGAGAAAATACATTTTTTTCCAATTTTTTTTTTATTCTACGTGTGTAACAACCTTTTTCTTTGTTCTGGTGTGAACTGTTTGCTTTGAATTTTCACTAAACCTTTTAAAATGAACTTTTGGACTGAGAGATTTCTTTCGGCACACGTTTGACCCGTGTTTAATCCTGCCTTATCTATCAGCAGCTACAAAGATTAAGAGGAGACATGATGGAAGTGTTTAAAATTATGAAGGGAATTAGTCCAGTGGATCAAGACTGTTATTTAAAAATGAGTTCATCAAGAACATGGGGACACAGTTGGAAACTTGTTAAAGGGTAAACTTCACACAAATATTAGGAAGTTTTTCTTTACACAAAGAACCATAAACACTTGGAATAAGCTACCAAGTAGTGTGGTAGACAGTAAGACTTTAGAGACTTTCAAAACTCGACTTGATGTTATTTTGAAAGAATTTAGTAGATAGTAACTGCAAACTTTGTTAACCTGAAAGGCCTGTTCGTGCCTAGATTGTTCTAATGTTCTAGAGACTGTTGTACATAAGAATCCCTGGAGATCAGCAGTTACAGAAATACTCACAGATGCCCATTTGGAGCCAATAATTATGCCACAGTCAAAACCCCTGAGATCAACATTTTTTCCCCATCCTGGTGTTTGATGTGAACATTAATTGGCAGACAGTACTCTTACCAGCAAGTCTGTGCCTGAGCCTCTAGCTACTCTACAGTATGTGTTAGGGATGCAGGAACCACCAGAGAGACTTTTGGAAAACACTCTTAAGAATTTCTGACCCCAGGCAATTCATTTTTGTATTATGAGCTTGTAGTCAAAAATTAGGCTTGATCTGGAAGGGAACAAAAGTGACCAGAGTGAGGTGAGAGTGCACTTGGTGAAGATTGTGCTGCTGGCATTCTATTTTGAGAAAGTGGGCAAATGATAAAGACATGAACCTGTTTATTGAAGCCTAGTGCAGCAGCAGGGTATGTTTTTGTGTATTCCCTATACCAGTGGTTCCCAACCTCTTCTATGCCCTTTACCCCTAGAAAATGTTTGATTTATGTTTGCACACCCTACAAAAGTAACATCACATTTGAAGCTGAAGTCAAATGACTCATTTATGAAATACAAACTGAATCATATACAGTATAGTGGGTGAATAAACTGAACTGAAAAAAAAAAGCTTTTAACTCAGTGCATAACATTGAAATATAAATGGAGCAATTTACCTTTATAAATCTCAATAATCTTGTAAATGTTTCCCCTGTGGATCTCAGAAACTCAATTGATGATCTCGGGGTTGGGGTATCTGCACAAAGCATCAGGCTCCATTAGGAAAAGACACATGATCAATAATCAAGGTGGTTTGGAAGATTGGAGACCCCCATGAAGCAATGGTGCACCACTAAGCACAGTCGACAAGTTTTGCTCCCTGATAACACCTGCACTTCAGTTCATAAGCAGATGCACCACACAGTTAAAATTCCTGTGCTATTGCCAGGACCGCCAGCAGGAGAGATGCGCTGAGTTTAAGCAGCAGGTGTTGTATCCAATTAATTTTCCCTTGTTCCCTCTGTTAAAAATGTCAATCAAACCTCAAACCAGTGACGTTAAAAGATCAGGGCTTGCACAGAAATCAGTACTCGACCTTCTCTATGAATCATTGCAACGTTCAAAGTTCTCTTAAAAAGTTATTTGCCTTTATGAAAGCACCACCTGTAGCAAGGAACCCTTGAGAATGTGCATTTCAGAGGCTCATTCATGTGTGACAATTGTGTGTGCAATGCTCGATTCTTTTCATATCACAGAACAGGAGTGCTAGCTAATAAATGACCTACAGATAACACACATTTCAAGACACTGATTACACAATGATAAAGTCGGACAATGTACCTCACTCAGTTTTGGATGAATGTGACACCACCTTCCTCTTTGTCGCATCCCCAGAAATGCCATCTCACACCGCCCCCTGGGGGTGTAGGCACCCCAGGTTGGGAACCCCTGTCCTATACTGATCCTTTTCAGTGTGACTTTCTGTTCAAATAAATCCTTAAAAAGAATTAACTCTACACAAAGAGATCAAGTCAAGTCAAGTTGACGTTGCCGCACCCACTACACGACAAAACAACTCAGGAACATGGTTTGCAACCCCCCAGGCAGACACGCGATTCCATCCCACCCTCCGGAAATTACCCTCTATCTGTCGCAGCCAGGTGTTACGTGGGTGACCCCTTGATCTGGTCCAGCCACTCGGGTCCCTAACAATGAGGATCTTACAAGCTGGATCACCCTTGGGGAAACATGGCCGCTCACGCTCCCTCACAATGCAGGTAATGTGCCTCATTCAGGACTCCATGACCAACCGTTCATTCGACACAAAGTCAAACCAATGGTACCCAAGGATTTTCCGGAGAGACACAATACCAAAGGAGTCCAGTCTTCGTCTCAGGTCACTGGATAGCGTCCATGTCTCACAACCATATAGCAAGACAGGAAGCACCAGGCCTCTAAAGACTTGGACCTTTGCTTTTTTGCATAGATATCGGGAGCGCAACACACCCCTTTCCAGTGACCTCATGACCTCCCCCCTCCCATGCTCTCCCAATCCATCTACTGACTTCATAGGAAGAGTCACCAGAGACATGAATGTCACTAGCAAGGTAAGTCAACCTCTCGACAAGGTTGACACTCTCCGCAAACAGACACACTGCTGATGGCTGTGCCCAAGAGGTCATTAAAGGCCTGGATCTTAGTTTTTATCCAGGACACTCGCAAGCCCAGACACTCAGACTCCTTGCTCAGTCTCTTGAGCGCCCCGATCAGAGCCTCCATTGACTCTGCGAAGATCACAGTATCGTCAGCAAAGTCAAAATCCGTGAATCACTACTATATAAAATAAACTTATTTGTTTCTTATCCCAGACTTCCACATCCATAGTGTCAGTAGGGAGATCTTCTTGCTTTTTTCTAGGGAGTTTCTTGGTTTCTTTCACTCCAGGGCTGGCTTTCTTTCTTCAGAACTTGTTATACATTTTGTATTTAGACAACCGCTTTGCAAGACGATGCCAAAAATCTTGAAACATGAACTGAAGGGTGAAGAATCATTATTAGCATGCAAAAGATACTACTGATTTGCGATAGGCAATCTAATTAAAATTCTGTAAAGAGATCAGACGGTTACTTTTGCCCACTGCTGAGAAACAGAATAATATATCTTGGCTTACTCTTTAAAAGAAAAAAAAAGGTAGAAAAAAATTGCAAGTGGAAAAAAAGAGGTAGTTATGCCTAAAAGTGAAAAGTAATGTTCCTAGGGTATGTGACAAGAGAGGACCACCAACGACTAATCTTTCAGGGTTTTGTGAACTTCATCTGTGTTAAATTAGTACATTGGTGTGCACAGAGAAACGCATTTAAAATGAGCTGACTTCCTAAAAATGGTTTACAATATATGAGGAAAATGACAGTTCTTTTGTTTTTTTTTTATTACTAGTGTTCCACTTTTTTGAGGTAATAATAAGAAGTATGCTATTGAATACACCAGGGAATAGCATGAAATGCTGATGAAGATAAGACAGGAGCTCATTTAAAAAGAAAAATATCAAGAATATCCGTCAATGGGACCTAATGGGCTTCCAGGGCCATTACAGCGATTAAAGCAGAGCTCGTAAAACATGTGATCTTGTCCCCTCCCCGCCCCCCAACACTAATGTGCCATTAAAAAGACAGCATCTTCAGGTACAGGCAGATCACTCAGAATTTTCTAATACTTTTTTGTGTCACAAAGTGATTGATTCTTTGGAGAGCAAGAAAGGAAGAATACCATCTTGAAAGGCTGAAGTTTTCTCCCTATTCTCAAATAATTACACTGTGTTTTAACAATGGCTCTTTCCTTTACATTACAGCTCTGAAAGCTCTTGGCTGCATTTGTGTCAATGGGTGGTTCCCCCATATCTAAAAGCTGCCAATGGTTTACAGCATCTTAAAAGCCACTCATTTGTTATTGGCCATATACAGATATACGTCTTCTTATTGATTGCTAAAAGCTGCCAGGCTTTGTTTCAGGCAGATAAATGCTTGAAAGTTAAGGCTTTGCAATAAATCAGCAACAATGAATAACTCTGGAGTTTTCTGTCACTTTTAATTCTACAAGAATAATTATGCACCAATGACCTCCCACAGTATGTTTACATAGACACCTTTTCCTTTCCTTTTTCCTCTCAGCTAAATTATTGCATTAATTGAAAGTCAAAACTGTTTTTTAGTTTTTTTGCTAATGTTCTTTTGCATTTTCAGTACATTTGACTTGTAGCCCTGCAACAATAATTTTCATTAAACTGGAAGATTTGTTTCACAGGGTCAATTGAGCTAAATTATTACAACTTTATATATATACAGTATATAATGCCATCTTATATTTACTATTATTTCTCCCTAGTCTCCAATGCAAAATAAGACACCCTAGATACTTGAAATGAACAGTCACCTTCGGCTGCTTCTTCTTGTTGACCTCAAGCCTCACTCAACTCCATCAGCAGAAGGGCATAGTCTCTTTGTTACAGCTATTCTTTCCCCATTTACTTCCAGGTGATCGATAAAGTTGAGGTGGTTCTGAGAGCAGAGACAAAGTGTAAGGTATGAAACCAAGCATTGTCAAGGCCATTTCACCTTTTATCGATTGGCTGCCTCTGTTTCATCTCAAAAGTTCTAGTCAAAGCACGAAATCAGTGTAATGTTGACTTCTTTGCCCTTCCTCAAAAACATTTAATCTTCTGTTCTTCTTTGACTTCTTTTTTTTTTAATAAGGTGTATCTTAACATGTCATTAGTAAATGAGTTGCTTCTTTGTAAATGTCAAGAAAGTGCCATAGTAAAACTGTGGTTAGAGCCATTGATTCATAGCTCCAGAGTTAAAATTTCAGGCCAAGTGTTGTGATGTAGAGTCTGGTTATTCTCCCTTTGTCTTTGTAAGTTTTTATTGGTTACTCATATTTTCCTTCAACATTATATGGACATGCATATTTTGTTAACTAGTGAGTCTAAAGAGGTACTTATACTGTATATGTTTGCAGGTCTGTCCAGATTGGGATCCTGCCTTATGTCTGCCATTGACAGGATAGTTTCTGGCACCTATGACTCTTAACTAGACTACACAGGTTTCTTAATGGATGAATGCTAATTGTTTCTTATATTGTAAAAGAAAGATATTACAACAATAAAGAGTTGGGGTGCCATCCCAGCCATCCTGTATAACTGAATTCAGCAAAAAAAAAACAAAGGAACATGCAATTATTGTTGAGTCATCTGTTCCAAGAAAGACGGAATTCCGGTTTTGGACCCTTTTGATAGGAAGAGATGGGTCCAGGTGGATGGATATTAAAAGTAACTTCAGAGGGATTCTACCTGTCAGCCAACTGGTCTGTAGAGGAAGGAAGAGAAAAAGGCATTAGAACACAGTGCCATCCCCTAGAGCGCTCCCAGAATTGCATTCACTTCAGTTGTCCCCTATGCACACACATGTGACAATGTGTTATGTGGATATCAGCACAAAACAATATTTGATGAGGTGCAGCATTGAAATCTTAGTCATGTTTAACTATTGTGTTTTTAATATCTTAGGTTGGGAGCATGCACTGATAGCATGTTGCCGCACCCACCACGTGGTGAACCACCTGGATTAGGACACGGGCGCAGCGGGTGACACCTCAGCACCACAATAGTTTGAATGTGTGAGGTTTCTTGTGGTGGCTGGGGTGCCAGTCCTGCTGCCAACCCCCAAGTTTTCCCTCTAAGTCGGAGGACCTGTTTGCAAGGCTGGATGTAGGTTAACATCATACCCAGGATGAAGCAATTGTAGGTTGATGGCCTTACTCAAGGGTCCAACGGAGCAGAGTCACTTCTGGCATTTTCGGATATCTGAGACAAAATAATTCAATTCTTCTCTCTGCTTGTGTGAGCCTTGTTTCTAGCACAGGGGCTCAAGGCAGGAACCAACCTGCAGAGAATGTCATTCCATTGCTCGGCACATTCATTCATAACACAGATATACATTAAAAAAATTATTTTGATTATTTCTTCTAATTTGTATATATTTTTGGCTGTTGTATTCAGAAATGAAAAGCATTTTCCATTATGTAACAGTTTTACGAAGCATGTTTTTAGCTGGCAATTACTGCCCAGGATTGGTTCCCTGCCTTGTGCCCTGTGTTGGCTGGGATTGGCTCCAGCAGACCCCCGTGACCCTATGTTCGGATTCAGCGGGTTGGAAAATGGATGGATGGAATTACAGTTTTTTTATTGTTTTTTTAATTAAACTTCTATATTTTATTCTAGTAAAAATTAGTTTGAATCAGGGTTTAAAGCTTTGAAAATCTTCACAAGAAAATTATCTACAATGAGCTCCATCGGCTCATACTGTATGCTGGGACCTGAAACTTCTGTGTATCTTACTGGGTCAGCAGTCAGGGCTTACAAAAAGTCTCAGGTTTTCTCAGTGAGTGGAACAGCAAAGTCAAGAACTGACATTGGGTTCAGAAGGAATAGCCAGCTAGAACAAAGCTACAGCTTGGTGCCAAAAACATCATCAGGTCTACCTTGGTAGATCCAGATAAAGTGCTGCTACCACCCCCTCATATTAAGCTTGGTTTAATGAAGCACTTTGCCAAAGACTATCTCAAGATGGTGCCTGTTTTATGTATGTTGTGCTGAACATTCCTGGGATGGTCTGAGGCTAAACTGAAAGAACTGCTGGAACTGATATTAGAAAACTGATTTCTGATCCAGAATTGAATGTTGAGATGAATAACCTGGAATGAGAGGCTTGAGTGTCATTCAAAGAGGTCATTTTTAAGTTTTTAGGTAACAATAATGATCAAAATTATTAAGAAATTGTGAAAAACGTATAAGTAAAGTTTAAGGAATGTGGTGGTGTTTGAAGTATTTCTCTGGAAATCTTGGAGAGTGAGTGAAGAGCAGCGTGAAAGACTCCGTCAAGATTTCAAAAACATAGAAAGAAGGTACCAGGGATGTTAAAATGTCAGTCTGACAATTTGTATGGATGCAAAAGAAAAGTGTACACTATGGCGAGCCAAATTAACATTTAGAGATATCTATCTCAGAATACAGTTCAGATGTCTTTAGTACTAGGGTGTTGTACTGTGTTAGCCATTATGGATGTGGTAAGAAATTAAGCAAAATGACCCCTTTTATTGGCTAACTAGAAAGATTACAATATGCAAGCTTTTGGGGTGTGGACGAAAAAGGCACACTGAAAAGCAGACAGATAATATTTTCTCAATTCACTTCATTTATTCATTCGGAGTCGCAGTAAGTAGAGATTCAAAAGAGCATAACTTATTGCCGCAAAGCTCAATTGAACCCTGATCAAAAGCCAGGAGGGGTTTTTTATACTTCAGCATCTCATGATTAATAAGACAGAAAGAACATCCTTATCAAAACAGTAAAGTTGTTGAGCTAAGCATTATCTGTGTTTTCAAAGCTGAGCACAGGAGAGACGCCTTTGCATAAACTACATGTACTTTTCTACAGCCTTGTGACCTTGTCCCTGAAACATTCACTCTGAGAAAGGGAAAACAAGAAAGAGCTTACATTTTATTCATGTGGACACTATTTCTCCTGAACCCTGGAATAACATATTTTTGTTAGTTCATAAGCCAAAGCGTCTCTCACTGGCAAGTTACAAAATAGTTATTATAAAAATTCTAATTTACTAAACACACAAAATACATGGTGTTGAGGAGAACATTCTTCTTCTACAGGGGCAACTCAGGCCCCTTCTAATGGCAAGATGTAATCAGATATTCAGATATCTTGAAATAGATGCATTTTCAGATATCTGGAATTCAATCTGAGATATCTAGAATGCATTTCCAGATATCTTAAAATGTAATTTGAGATATCTCTAAATGTTAATTTGGCTTGCCATAGTACACACCACGGATCACCAAAGAAAATTTTAGATCAAAAACATTAAGAATTGACACAAACTAAATAAGACAAATGTAAGCCAATGAATATGTATTGTTGTTTTTCTGCATATGTGTTTAAAATATTAGGTGGGCTAAATATTTTCATATTAAATTAATTTAGAAGAATATTGTAGGCATGAATAAACTGTGTAATTTATTAAATTTTATTTAAATTTCTTCTCAGTTTTGTACTTAAATGTGATGTGATGGAAACATTTTAAATTCTATTTTTATTGTGTTTAGGAATGCAAATAAAAATATCTACAGTATGCCCCATGGG
The DNA here is from genome assembly GCF_900747795.2 of Erpetoichthys calabaricus. Taxonomy (NCBI): domain Eukaryota; kingdom Metazoa; phylum Chordata; class Cladistia; order Polypteriformes; family Polypteridae; genus Erpetoichthys; species Erpetoichthys calabaricus. The sequence continues at coordinate 25,420,230 of NC_041404.2, forward strand.
AACAACTTTTTATGACTTTAATTTAACAGACCTGTTATGGTCCAATATAGAGTTGTCAATTAACCCTAACATGTGGCGCCAAACTGAAGCAAAGAAAACAAAGATACAATCTCCATAAAGAATGAGCCATTAAATTATTCCTTTAATTCAAGTAAATTTGGCCTTAATTGGACTTTTAGATTTTAGTTGTCTAATTACCCTCCACGTTTTCAGTGATCAAAAGCCAGTATCTAACCAATTAAAGCAGAATAGAATGTGGCATCACAATTTGGCAGTTGATGAACATGGCAGACTACAGCGAAATGCTCCAAGTTTGTGCAGCCTTGTGAGAGATGTGAAACTGAACCTGTTGAAAGAGAAGAATACCTCATATAATTGTAGAAAAAAGCATCTTTAAGTAAACCATCTGCCACATAAGGGCAGCTCCAGTGCAGCTCCAGTATCTACTGAGGTGCCCTACCAACTTGAAACTGTCAGCAGTAGGGCTGGGCAGACAAGACCGGCTTGAGGAACAGGCAGAATTGTTGTTTGCCTGGGGTTCATTTCTAGTAGGCCATTAGCGGCATCTATTGCTGCGGAGATGGAGTGGCAAGGAAAAGGAAGGGAGCAGGTAGCTCTGTAATAAGATACCCTTACAGACTGGCTGTAGAAGTCACAAGTCTCCTTGTTCAGCTGAGGGTTTGGAAATTAGGGAAACTAACAACTAGATAAGCTCCAGCTTACTCACTCATAGGCACCAGGTTTGAGAACAGCCTTTCCATGTGTGGATGAGAAATACAAAGGGGAATTGTTAAGAAAGAAACTTCATGATGCACCAGGGACATGAATGGAGATATAATGCCACACAAGCTATGTCAATGAAATGTGTGATCACTCTAGCCAGAGCTCTTACACCCGAGGTCAAAGTTAATGTTTACCGGGATACATTTGGATTAGCTAGACTTCCAGCATTTAATGTGTAGAAACTCCTGATGATATCTGCAATGCTTGAATATGGGAATTTGTCATCTTATGTGGTGCATGGGCTTTTCTACATTTTACTTCTTTACAAAGAATTGTATTTACTGATTGTGTTTTTAATTTTGTTTCTGTCTAATGGTGTCATTCATTTCCTATTATGTTCTGCATCTGAGGATGTTTCCTTGTATTATGTCACTGTGCATGCATCATTTGAGGACATATTAGAAAGAACATATTTAAGAGCTAGGAGTTGAAGCAGAGATGGTATTTGTAATTTATTTAAAAAAATAAAGGAAAGCATCATAAAAATATAAAAATTAATAAAAAAAATAGTTTAAGAATTTTTCAATCCATGACACTGAAGAAACAAATTGATTGTCTCTTTTCTGCACATTTGTTAAGTTCATTTAAGTTTATTGCCTTTAACATGCCTTAACTGTACATATTGACATTCCACACTCAAACAGATTCTAAGGGTGTTGTCTACGCCAGTAGAGTTTAGGTGCTATTTCATGTCTGGAAGTTCTAACCAGTGGTTCTTAATCTGGGGTTGTGGAAAAGCATTTTGAAAATGACCACAGTCGCACTTGAAAAATGCTACTAAATTAAAGTGCATTTAAATGCATAAGTCATAAAACTGATTCCATCTACTCCTTCATCGTTAATTGGCTATTTCTGCTTTACATTTTGAATGCAGATCATTTTCATTAAAGATCCACCCAAGTTATAAGAGCGGAGTGGTGGCTCTGAGTGTAGAGATCTGCCAGTCTGGCAATTGGAAGGTTGCTGTATCAAATCCTGTAAATACCAGAAGTGACTCTACTCCATTGGGCCTTTAACCTGCAATTTCTTCATCCTGGGTATGATATTAATCTGCATCCAGCAGTGCAAGCAGGTCCTCCAATTTACAGGGAAAACTTGGGGGTTGGTGACAGGATTGGCACTCCAGCCACCATACAAAAACTTCACACCATTCCAATGTGGTTCTGAGGTGTCACCCATTGTAGTCGGGTCCCCATCCAGGTGATTTGTCATGTGGTGGGTGAAACAATGTGCTATCAGCTCATGCTCCCAACCTCCTCCTACTCAAGTTACAATTGCTAGTTGGAAGGTCCTCTGCACTCATTTTTATTTCGGAGTGGGTGTGCCTTTCAACCAAAAATCCAGGTTCATGTCTCACCCATTATATTGAACATTTTCTTTAATCTGGCCTTTCCCTCTCTACTTTTGTTATGGCCCAAAGCGGTCATTGGTGGAGTCATACTGTCTCTGAATTATATATTGCAACTAATTGAAGCTGTGTTACCCAGCTGTGCCCAAGAAATTTTCAAAGACATTGGACCTTGGTTATAGCGCCATCAATTAATTGGATGGATCAGAATTACTATGTAACTAATTAAGTACTTTAATGTATATAATATTTGCAGTTCTTTTACCAAGGGGTAATATGATCAGGTCACTGGGGCAGCTTACTCTTGACCATTCTGTATACAATTGCTCATGAGTAAAAAATTCACGCTTTAAACCAATCCCCGCTCTTCTTTGTGACTAATCCTGGCTTTTGTTGATAGACCTTATAAAATATGACTTTACAGAAAACGGTATGTTTTTGAATTGAAATTGATAATCAATAAGAATAATGTGCATTTTTGGTATATATTATTATTACTATTAGATGTAGTTTTCACTTGGTAGAGTCCTATTTGACTCTACTTTCCCCTTATGAACTCTTTATTGTGTAGTCTCTATCAGAATGCCTCAAATACCATAAACTTTCCACTGTTTATAAGGTATTGTGCTTTATAACTGCTCTCCACATTCCCTTCTACGTCTATAACCTAAGGCAATTAGAAAGGGCAAAAGGACAAGCAGGAGTTAAGTTGCAAATTTTAAAAATTTATTATTTATAATATTCATACAATAATAATAATGAAGTAAAGTGCATGTGAATATTAGCGACCATACAACCTGATACTTGCTAGATGTGCAGTTATTCAAACGTCTCTAGTCACGTCATCATTTCTAGTCAGCTTTCTTCAGAACAGGCCACAGGTCTGTCTCAATATGGCTGCCTAGTTATGCTCCTCAGTATGTATTCTTCATGACCATGGAGTGTGAGAGAAAGAGAGGAAAGGGTAAAGTGTCCAACTTTATTCATTCCTGTCCAACTCCTTAAGCCAATAGGGCTTTGTGGTGCAGAATGGAGTCTGATTCAAAACCAATCCCAGACAGCCATACTTCAGAACAATGGCTGCACACACTGCCTTTGTACACCTGGCCTCAAGTAATGGATACCATTTGTTTAGCAAGAGCTTTCCAGCTGTGTAGCTTTATGGCCTTCCTGCGGGTATTGGCTTATAAGAATGTTCTGCACAGAATTCCTTGCCAAAAGGGATTGTAAGGATTGTCCAGAAGAGAACAGGTGAAAAGAAATAACTTTGTGAACTAAGTGTCCACCCTTATCTCTTTTGGTTGTTGGGGACCTATTAATTGAGCTGTGCTAGAGATTTTAAACTGACCAACGGACAAAGTTGCACTCGGCTTGTCTTACACCCAAGGATTCCACTTACACTTGTATTTCTCTCTCTATCCCTTTTTGCTTCTGATAAAGCAACATCTTTGTTCACTGCCAGTGCATGAAACTCACACTTTATACTATTTGGTAACCATGTCTTCCTTTAGGTTCACCCAACTTTCTCCTTCCACTTTACTGCTTACTCTACGTGGCAAATATGAATCCCATCCCCTTTTACTCTCCACAAGACCTCTTCTTCTTCACTTATCTATCCACCATATTTGTCAGTTTCACTGTGTTCCCCAGCCATCAATGTTCCTTCCACTTTACTGCTTACTCTACGTGGCAAATATGAATCCCATGCCCTTTTACTCTCCACAAGACCTCTTCTTCTTCACTTATCTATCCACCATATTGGTCAGTTTCGCTCTTTCTGTTCCCCAGCCATCAATGTTACTGATAGTCTTCATCTGTATAAACCTGCAAGCACTTTCTCAGGGTCTTCCCGAGTATGTATGCAGCACGTTAGCATAGCCTGCTCGCTACAGTATTATTATCGACAAATAAAAAACTTTTTGACAAATTAAAAAAAAAAACATGGGTCAGCTAATTTTATTTTTTCTATAACATCAGCGAATCTTAATCAAATCAGTAGAAGCATTTTTGATATTTTGGGGTATTTAGTTTTTGTGTTGTAGTGAGAGAGGGGCAAATGAGGCAAAGGAGACCCAAAGAAAAGTTGGGGTGCCAGCCAGGCCACCATATTTACTGTTAAAACCCTTCTTAACCTCTGAAGCTTCTTTAATAACTCAACTCTCTCGAGCAGGTCTCAGTCAGGGAGCTCCACAATGTGGGACTGTATTCCTCTGAATGAGATGCCATCTTCCCAAGAGTTCTCAGTTTCATCTAATCCCGAATGAAAGAATCGGGGTTTTGTTGATGGCGAGCATGGCTAAGCTGACCTTAATGGGCAGCATCTCCGAGCTAGAGAGGAGAAAAGAGTTAGCAATGATTAGCAGTGGCGTCCCCTGTTGCCCTGGTGGATAACTGCATACTTTATCTAAGCCTGGAAGGTGATCTTCAGATGCCCATGTGTGACAAGTGGTTATTTTTACCCTTTAATATTGACACAGCGAAATGTCCTTTCTTAACAGATACATACTGTTCTAGATGTACAATTTAGATGTTCATTTTTAAATTTAAGTTTAAATTTAAGGAGACTGTGCATTTGATGAAGAGTGTGTTTTTCCAAAATTACCAAAGTTCAGCAGCTCTAACTTAAGAAATGGGATTCAGCAAAAGCCTGACGCGCCAAAATGATTCCACAGACAAAATATCTTCGTTTTTAAAAGTTTTAGTTAAAATTCAAAGTAAAACAGTTCACACAAAAAAGAAAAAACTAAAATAGCAAAAAAAAAAGATTCTTGTTAAGAAAAGTTCTGTTCAAGGCTTAAATCTTGTTACATTTCAAATTGTTACAACTCAAAAAACGTTTCTGAACCATTTCAAAATGATGTTCAGAAAACTGTATGCCTACCCCATTTCTAAGTTTGAAAATGGGTCTTTCAAGTCCCTGATTACTGGGACCAGTTCTAAACAACAACTGACTCAATTATCACACTTTATCTCAGTTATAGCAAGAAAGTTCTATCTTTTCCTAACTTATAGGCAGAGTTTCTGGCTGGGGCTCAGTTGCCCTCAATGGGTGGTTTCTTACAGGAAAATACAGTTAGTGTGGGCACCCTCCTCAAACAGGAGTAGTATTGCAAGCGTCAGCAGAGCCCATCTAGGGGTTACTCATGTGCCAATGCTTGACAACATATACAGATTTGATGTTGCAAGCATAAGGTCTCATCATTGCACCACCATTGCAGCTTGTCTTGCTCCATTTTTCTGTTAGATATGAAGCCGGGCAGCTCAGGGTCAAAGCAAGTGGTCATAAGCACACAGCTGACTCAAATCTCATCATGAAATGGGATAACTGATTGTTTTAAGTCTAATGTTAACCACTTTTCCCGCATATTACATTTACAGCAAGGTTTAGGAATTGGGGGAAAAAGAGCCACTGTTTCAAAACAGCGTGTGGGATGAAATACTGTAGTGTGAGCTATAGGCAGAGACCCAATGCCACACAGGTTATGATGGAGGTGTGACGATTGCCACACTTGCCTTTCAAACAAGAAATTCAGGTCTGATTCCTGGCCACTGCACTTAAATTTCTTTGTTTCTTTAACAAAGACTACCTTGATGTTCTTTGAACAAGACTAGAAAACTAGAAATACTGTATATCAAGAAATTTTAAAATACTAAAAATATATAGCTATTAATGTAAAAAAAACTGTCAGTATATAATTTGCAATTACTTTTTTACGTTTTCCACTTTCTCACCCGGCCAATGTTATATAACTTAGCTAGTATAAGTGTATTTCTTCAAACGATACCAACCAAGATAACAGATCTACAAACATTACCACAAACACCACATTAACTAATTTTTATAGAAACGGTATCTTATCATAGTGACAGCTGTACAACACTTCCATTATTTAAATGGCAGTTTCTGGTCTCTTACAATAAATATGTCTAGCCTGAAAGCAGCTCATATATGCTGTCCTCTTAAAATGACATTTGAATATGGGTTACTGGATATAAAGCAAAAAAAAAACAAATTGTGTTTCCCACTCTCTTTTATGGTTCCTTAAATCAATCTGACTGATAAAGCTGAAAGATTAAAATGTCACAGAATAATAAATGTCCTTCAGCATCAAACAATGATATTTAAAGATTTCACATAAAAAGTAATTCTTTTTTTGCTTACCGAAATCTGTCACTGAAATTATGAAACAAGTGCTCCTATGCAGAATTATCCATCCATCCATCCATTTTCCAACCCGTTGAATCCTAACACAGGGTCACGGGGGTCTGCTATGCAGAATTAGATTAAATAAATAAAGAAACCATTTAAATATATTTTTTTATTAAAACAGGCCTTTAAAAGCTCTGGAAATGTAACTATTGTATGAATATCAATGTCCTATTAATACTTCAATACTTTCTTTCTAATGAAAAGTAGAGAGTTGAGTCTGGATTTGAAACAGGCATTAATGACATTGTTTACTCACATTTCCTCTGTTTTTTTTTTTTTTTTTTTTTTTTAGTTTAGTTTTTTAATGTTAAATAATCTACATACATGTTTATGGCTATAATAAAAATTGTTTTCCATACAGCTGTAATTTTGTCTTTTAAAATTCCTCAGGTGTCAAGACACCGATCCATTTGAAGTATCTGATCAGAATGACAGTGAAGTGTAGTCTGTTCCCCGCTTGGTTTCTTCCCATCACTCTGCTTGTAAATTCATAAATTTTTACCAAACAGTAAAGTGCCTTTTAAAGTTTCTTATAGTGTTATTAAATATGTTCATTTTTGAAATGTAACCAATACCTGTTTTCCATACTAAAAAATCTATCCATATCAGATGCTCTTTCCTGCTCATTTGTTCTTTTGACAATGAGTTCACACCCACAGGCAGCCATACACACACACACACATACACACACTCACATATGCATACACACATACACACTTGCAGACATGCCTTACTCCACACATGGAGCAGCAGCCTCACCTCCTCCCACTCACTGTGCTGCTGTTCGCAATTAGCAATGAAAACTGCACATTGCAAACAAAACTGTTCTGTGGAATTCAATGCTCCTTATTTAGAGCAGGCACATTAAGATGCCTCCTTTTGATTCGATGCATGTACCATTGGTAAAAAGTTCACACGCAACTGGTTTGTCTGCTGTTTCCTTCCTGAGTCTGCATTCTTAGGTTACAGGTGTATTACATGTAGTTATCATTTTCAGAGGCCACTTTTCACAGTGTTCGGTTGTATCTTCAACCAAATTATATATTGTGTTCTATTAGAAATAATTTAAAATCTCTTTCAAGACTTTGCTAACAAAGAAATATGGAATGCAAGCCAAGTAAAATAACAGTGATAACAATAATAAAAATAATACTAGATAGATAGATAGATAGATAGATAGATAGATAGATAGATAGATAGATAGATAGATAGATAGATAGATAGATAGATAGATAGATAGATAGATAGCGTCACAAAAAGACTCTATCAAAGGTTTGGGGCAGCCACCCGTATATTATGCCTTGGCTGCAAAAATGGGTAATTTTGTTGAGTTGTGATTGGTTCAATGTCCAAAACAGAACTGACTTGAAAGAGAAAACGTGGGGGCTTTAAAGGCCAGTACACGATGTGACGTCATTGGGACCAGAACCAGAAGTGACCTCTTTGGGGTGGAAGTGACATCCTCAATGGCATCAGAACTGGAAGTGACGTCTTTAATGGCACCGGAACCGGAAGTGATGTCTTACTGGTGCTGGAACCTAGTGGGATTTTCCATGGATGGTCTGCAAAGGATTGTTCTTTGCTCTGAAATATTTTGTGGTTTCCCTTCTTATTTCATTTAGGATAATTTTGAAAGTCTTTCTGGGTGACTATGGAAAAAGTTTGAAAAGAACTGCTTTAGGATACAATAATATTTGTATCTTACTGATCTGTCAGACATTTGAACAAGTACACTAGCTCATGAATGATATTGATTTCATTAATGTAAATGTTTTAAACGTATGTTCATTTTTTTTTAGAAGGCTGCATTTACTGTTTTTGTTGGCATTTTGCTGACTTTTGAATGTGTGACATTCGCAACAGGTTTTTAAACAAGTGCACCCCTCAAGAGAAATCAAATTATCTTTATATTCCTACTCACCAAAGGATTAAAAAGCAGTGCTTTTCAAAATACTGTATAAACTACTGTACCCTCGTTTCTTGTGGAAAACATACATTTTTTTCTAATTCTAAACAGAATAATTGACCATTTTCTTATTGTGCCCGAGTGGACGGATTATGATATTTCCAATAAAGTAAGATAAGGTTTGTAAAGAAAGCACAATAACACAGATAAAGTTTTGGGGAGTCCACCCCGTACAGTGTAGTGATAACTGAAAAAAACTTGAACGGAATAATCACAAAGGACTGAGTCAAATGTTGACTGCTAAGAGAGTGAAGTTTAGGTTCTTATAGCTGACGGACAGGAAGAGGTGGGATTTCAGCCGAAAATGAGGTCTGCAGGAAGGAGTGTAGAAGCGGCGGAAGTGGGCGGAGTCTTTCTCCTGTGGTGGTCTGTAGAAGAGGGAGAAAAAGCGTTAGCACCATTCATCAAGCCCTGTCTCTGTAGCTTACTCTCAGTTAAGCCTTTAGACTGCCTCCCATGTGCACGTGTGTGACCGGTGGTAAACGATTAATGTAGTAAATGATTTTTCATTTAATAATATTATCCTGTCCAATAACACTCCAAACACTGCTGTACATGGAATTCAAATACAGTAATAGCGATTTCAATGCTGTCTAACAAGCCGGCACACATTTTTCCACAACCAGGGTCCTGGCTCACATACAGTCCGTAGAACTCGAGTTGCCAAAATTGCATGTGGTGTATGATTTTTTACTTGAATTATACAATGTTTTGCAGAAATTGAGCAGAAATTGATGAAGAGTGTATTTGTCAATGGTTGAGTTGCATTCTTGATTGAAACTACAGTAGTTCTTAGCAGAGGGATAAATAAAGTGAATGTATATTCTGCAACATATATAAGACGGAGTTGGCTAGTAAAGCTATTAAATCTGTTTAATGGGAATGGCACTTTTTGTTTTATAATTTTTTTTTCTTACTTTTATTGATCATTCCCTTCTAGTAGACTAACTTAACTGAGATGAATTGATCTATCACTTACAGTCTCACCAGTTAAATTACACTAAATCTAGTAGTAGGCCGCTGAAATTGTAAAAATCATTTTGTTTGTTTCCAAGCTATTTCCTCTACTTCTTGGTATTTTCTTAGATATCCTTTATTGCACACCTTATGAGGCACACCAGCAAACGCTTTTATATTACACTGATGGTAGAAAGTGTGCTTCACATGTTGCATTAATGCACAACATCCATGCATTTTAGTCGCTCTTTTTTGTCTACATTACAGACAACCCAATTTGTGCTGGCAAATGGAGTTCTGATCTCCAGCGTGCCCAGCGTCCCTGTATTATTATGCAGAAGAGTTATAATTATGCAGATGATATTTGCCCATTTGAATATTCTGAATATTTGAGTCTTGTTAGTCCAAAGTAATTCAGCAACACGGACACTTCTGAGCAATTCAAAGTAGACAGCCAAACATCTATTACCAGCTGATACACAACCTATTATCATGACCTGATATACTCTGCCAAGAATAGGCAATGACTGTGAGCTCATTTCCAGTCACTGGTAAATAATTTCCATGAAACTGATAAATATTAAAGAAAAGTATACTGGGTTCAGAGTATTAATAAATGAGATACTAGAATCCAGTATGATCTAAACTAAATTAAACATGTATTTGGTCACTGAATCTTAAACAAAAAAGATTTTAGAAATGCAGCGTGGTGGCACAGTGGTTAATGTTTCCTGTACAAATTGGTTGATACACGTCTGCATGTCTTACTTCATTTACTAAGGTCTCCCTAAAGACTAGTTACTTCAGCCCCACACCTTTACCCTTAGCCAGCGCTCCCCAAAAACATGCAGGTTAAGCTGACTTCAGAGTTCAAATTGCCCCTTTGTTACTGTAAGTGTGAGTGGGCCCTGTGGGCAAATCTGTATTCTCATATGAAATAGTTCTGTATTTAGATAGATAGATAGATAGATAGATAGATAGATAGATAGATAGATAGATAGATAGATAGATAGATAGATAGATAGATAGATAGATAGATAGATAGATAGATACTTTATTAATCCCAATGGGAAATTCACATTCTCCAGCAGCAGCATACTGATACAATATACAAAAATTTAGTGAATGGTATCATCTATTCTCGCACTTTTCCTTGATTTGTTGTTGCGTTGCTCGACGCCTGCACTTGGTGAGGAGCACTGCATTTGTAGTATTGTATTGTGTTATTGAGGAGGCCATCTAGCTCTGTGAAGAGGATTACTGGTGTTTTGTTTTCTGTGGTGCTGTATTTACCTCATTTTTTCACCCATTGCATACCCAGCCTATCTGGAGCTCTCTGAATTGCCCTTTACATGATTTCTTCCATATTTTTCCCTATATGTTTTTTTGGGAGTTTTTTCTTGACTTTTAGACTGTCAAGGATGGGGAGCTGCCAAAAAACAGAACCTGTTAAAGCCCATTGAGGCATTCCTTGCGTGATTTTGGACCATACAAGAAATACATTGTTGTTGCCGTGGATGGACTGCTGCTCCATCTAGGGTTGTTTCCTGCCTAGATTTCATCTACTTGTAATTTTGATCTGAATTACAAGGATCTGAGAATGTTATGTGATTTAAGGTTTTAGAGCAATGGTACACTCCACAAAGTCACCTGGAATCATTACTTCCATGTACCTCCGCTCTTTCTTACTAAAAGGGCAAAATTCATATACTCTATACAGCAGAAGAGTATACTGCTAAGAGGTGTTGGTGAGGCCAGCAGGGGTTACTTACCCTGTGGTCTCAATGTGGATACTAATGCCCCAGTGCAGTGATGGAGACACTGTGCTCTACAACTGCCACCATACTTTGGATAAGACATAAAACTGAGGTCCTGACTCTCTGTAGTCATAATAGATCTCTGGGCATTTTGTTGAAAACAGTAGGGTATTTGTACCCCGGCCAGGTCATTCTGGACCCCTAATTATCCACTACCCTTCTCTCCCCTTCACCACCTAGTAGGTAAAGTGTGGTGAGTGTACTGGCATATAAATTGCTGCTGTCACTTCATTCAAGTGGATGCTGCACATTGGCAGTGGTTGAAGTATTTGTCACTTTCTATGTAAAACACTTTGAGTAGGTTAGAAAAGCTCTGTATAAATATAATTAATTTCATGTTTCATTTTCTAACCTGCTTAGTCCTGAACAGGGCCACAGGGGTGACGAATGCTATTCCAACCAGCATAGGGCACAAGGCAGGGACAGAACGCTAGTCCATTATAGGGCAAACACACATACACAGATCAGGACCACTTTATTATCTCAAAGTCGACCTAACCTGCATGTCTTTGAACTGTTTGAGGAAACCGGATCACCCAGAAGAGACCCCCAAAAACACGGGAAGAACATGCAAATTCCATGCACTGAGCACTTGGGATGCAAATCCTGGTCTCCTTACTGCACGGCATGCTGTGGAAAATATGGAAAATGTGAGTTTTCTCATGGGAAATGTGAGAGGAGTGTCTTACGAAGTGGTAGCTTTGCTAAAGGAATTCACCAAGTTGTGGTGTAACACTAACCTTTAAACTCAATGCTAAAGATTAAGTAAAAATAAAAAGGATACATTTCACCTTAAAAGACAGTCAGCTGTCATGTTGTATTTGGAGTGATGTAATAGTAATATTTAATTGTTTTTTTGTGCAAACTGAACACAAATCAATAGCAACTTTTGAAACTCTGACTAGAAATGCATATGAGCAGAACAAAGCACGCAGGTGGGATATTCCAAATGATACCCCCAAAACTGATATAGTATTTTAGTACAGCACCTTTCACATAATGCACTGTTATAAAATCACACACAGCCCAATGTCATCTTGTGTGTATTTAGAGCATACAAGGTGAGACACAAAAATAACTGGACTGGGCTTGGGGCTTTCCTGTAAAACCTTCTTGAAGTTGGCCGAACGTGAATCATAGAACTACATCCCTTCCTACACACCCTCTCAAACCGCCGACCGGCTAGGTATATCCTGTGAATAGCCCAGTCAGTATTTGCATAACAATCGCTACACGAGATGCCGCTATAATGTCGGGTGAAAAAAATTGAACAGTGAATCAACATTTTTCGCGAAATTGGCCACAGAAACTTATGAAATGATAAAAACAGTGTACGGTGATAACAGTTTGTCTCGCACACAAGTTTTTGAGTGGCACAAATGTTTCAAGGAAGAACAAGAAAATGTGGAAGACGTTCAACGGCCAAGTCAAGAGCAGGGTGGGTGCTTCACCAAGACAACGCTCCTGTGCACAATGCTTTTTCCGTAAAGCAGTTTTTGACTGACAAAAATATTCCCGTCCTCAATCATCCTCCCTATTCGCCCGATTTAGCTCCCTGTGATTTTTACTTATTCCTGAAAATCAAAAGTGACCTGAAGGGAACACATTTTACTTCAATGGATGAAGTGAGGACAGAAATGGCAAGCCTGTTGAAGAGCCTCAAGCAAGAAGACTTCCATCACTGTTTCAATCAATGGAAGATACGATTGGAGCGGTGTAGAGATCGGGAGGGGGAGTATATAGAAGGTGACAATGTTTAGAATGCTGTAATTCAGCAATAAATATTTTTCTTTTTACCAATCCGGTTATTTTTGTGTTTCACCACATACATTATATCATTTAGTATTAGCAAGAAACACAACATACTGAAAGAAAACACTACAAATGAGTCAAGGGAGGAACGATGAAAGGAAAAGCAAGCAGATGAGATTAATGACTTAGAATAACTTAGAAGCAAACTGTCTTCCAAGATTCAAACAACAATATGCCCTTTTAACTGCCATTCATTTGCTGTTTAAATTTAAGAACACCTTTGTCAGATATCATTATCATTTGGCCAAATTTATGGACAAATATGTTTCTTTTTTTATTATTATTTCTTTTTTGTTTGTTTGGCATAAGTGACAATTTATATCTTGGCTGTCTAACTAAAACCTTTAAAAAGATCTTGCAGTTATCAGTTGCAATAACAAATACTACCATGTGCCCAATTTTGTTTTGTTGCTTCATTGTATTTTTTATTTTACTCTATTTTGATTTGTGACAGTTTTTCAATGTTCGTGATACTCATTTGACTTGCTTTCACCAACTCCTAGCTATTCTCTCATCTAAGTTTAAAAAATATGACTCTAATTGGTGAGTCCACTAAAACAAATTAAAATCATTTAATTTAGAGACTACACCACCAAAATGATTTAGATGTAGCACCACCACTAGCCTGTTTGGTTCTTTTGTTCCCAGCAAGCAGAGCAGATCTCAGATGTAGAACAGTGACTGTGACTCTGGTGCCACCTCTGTTCCTGCCTCTTCCAGACGTCCGCACCATATAAAGCTGGCCCCAGCTACAGCAAGGCATCAGTCATTAAAATAACCAAGGAGGAAGGCACCTCAGTGTTGCTCGGGTCTGCTGTAAAGTTTTGCAGAATGGCATTAAAATGGGGTTACATCTGTCACAGCAAGGCTCCAAATAACAATATATTGTTGTCAGGTGGGTTGGCCTTCTGGACTGTCCGTCTCTATATAATGTGGCTGGGTAGGTGTCTATGAATAGTCCTTCAGGCACTTTTGTGGACAACCAAGTGCTGGGAGGATCCCGCCTGGTAAATATTCCAGCTGCCAGCTGCTGGCGTCATGTTACTGTAACAACCAAGCAGGGAAAGGATGTTTCGGCAGGAAACTTTTCTTTTTAAGGGAAATGGCGGATTGGGGGAATGAGGCTGGGAAAGGCGGAAGGCAAGGAGGCGACAATCTGTGCTTTAAGAATCATCAGGATCAGACTTCACCCAGGGACGTCTGCTATTAGTGGGTGGCCACCCCGAAGTTGAATCAGTGTGACGAATCCCTGAGAAGAGGCCAGGGGCTGGTGTTCTCTGGGTGCTCCCGTTTGGTGAGTCAGACTCATGATTGAGTTTCTTCAGGATAGCCAGCCGGGAAGCCGTTTTCGCCAGAGGACTGTTTTTGTTTTCCTCACTCCATCCTACAGTATGAACTATACTGCAGGTTTCTTCACTGTGTTTGTGGACTACATTAAATCTTTCTTTTTGTTTTCTCTGAGATAAATTCTTTTTTCTTCTCTTTATGTCTGTTTCAAACCAGGGGTTAAGATTTGGCCGCTGGGGAGGGCATCTGGGGAAAGGGGTTCACAAATGAGCACTCAGTAAATTAATTAATTAGATTTCAATATATTTACCAGTCCCACTTCCTTCTGATTTTGCCAGTTATTTAAGGGTGCGTATAGGGGAGAAGAGGGGCTGAGGACCAAGTATGTTAATGCTATTTTATCCTTCAAATATCGTCCACTTCCCTCTCAGGTGGTGAAGTGTAGTAATCGCGTCCCGTATCAGGCGATTGTTACACACTTACCCTTATTACTTTTTTCAGTTTTTCTCTACTATAACTGCTAATAATAAAGATGTCAGCACTTTTTTTTGTAATTTTATTTATTCATATGTATATTTATTTTCATTTATAGGAAGATTTATTTAAAATAAAATCCAAGCCTTGATGAAACACTGCATACCACTATTACAAACGGTGAATTTACACCCTTTGGGGGAATCGCATTAGAATTAAAATAGATTCTAGCACAATTGTAGTACTGATCTATAGACAACCCAAGCCATATTCATTGTTCATGACTAAATTTGGCAGCCTTTTATCTCTTAGCTATAAATTATGATCATGTAGGGTTGATGGGGGATTTTAATATCCACATAGCTGTGAAAACTGACACTTCTAGCAAATGTTCTACTCATCTCCTCATCAACGCAGTGGTTTTAACATATTGTCAATGGCCCGATTTATTGTCACAATCACACATTAGATCCAATTACTGCTCACTGAATTGAGATTTCAAATTTAAATATTACTCAACTGAATGAAGTTATCTCTGATCACTACTTAATTACGTTTGATTTGTTATTGCCATTACAAGTACAACTGCAGATTAAAACAAGAAAAGGATGACATCTAGATTATAGCTCTGCATCATAATTTCCAAATATTTTGAGAAACTGAAACATAATTATGAAAAACAATCTGGAACAGCTGACATTTAATTATAATGCACCTTTGAAAGATTACTTGGATACAATTTTAAACAAAAGTGACTCAAGAATATAGAAGCTCATCTTGGTTTAATGAGAGTATTCATACTCTAGAGTGCTGAAAACTAAAATGTAGGTGGAGAGCAATAAAGTTGTAGGTCTTCCGAACTGTATAGACAGTGTTGACAGGTATAAAAAGCTGTATTTATGGCCAACTCTGACTACTATTCTACGGTAATAGATGACAACTGCAGTAATCATTGTGTACTGTTGTGTATAACAGCTGCTCATCTAACAAATGGCAGTTCTGAACTTAATTGCAAAACACCTAAACATTAGCAGTGCAGATTTTATGGAAATCTTTAATGATGCAATTGACAATATAATATCCAAGAATTTCAGAAAATTCAGAAATTCACCTCTCAAACTAAATATTGCAGTGTCAAACTCGGTCTCACCATGCTCACAGCAATTTATTAATTTTAACATGTTAATAAAACAGGAAGTCATCATTTTATTTTTTGTAATGAAGCCTACTACCTGTCCATTAGACTCAGTCCCATCAAAACTGGAAAAGAACTCATTGACTGTTCCCAGAGCACCCATTCTTAGCATTATCAAAAGTATCATTTATCACTACTGCTCAAAAATCTGAGCTAGATTCAATATGCTTATCAGTTAATACACCTAATTCAAACTTAAGTTATCTTTCTAAAATACTTGAAAACATAGTTGCCACACAGTTTCAGTCTCACCTTGTACAATACATCACAACTTATTAGGAAAATTCCAGTCTGGCTCCCAACCAGGTCACAGTAGAGAAATGATGGCTAACCTATGCTGTAAATGGCATTCTTATATTCCCTGATGAAGGTAATTCACCAGTAATGATGTTAGATTTAAGACGTTGACACCACTGACCACTCTACTCTGGTACACCTGCTGGAAAATTATGTTGGAGTCTCATTTTTGTTTATATTTATCTGATATCTGTATGTAGAGAAATATGCTGACAATACTCCATTGTTATATGTAGAAATTAAATATGGTGTCCTACAGGTCTCAGTACTTGGATCTTTACCATTTTCACTTAGGAACTACAATTAGAAAACATAACTTTCCTTTTCATTTTTATACAGACGATACCCAGCTATAAATACTTTATGGGCCAAATGATGTTTTTCCGAAAGAGTCTTTAATTAATAGTGTCAGTGAGTTAACACTAGAATCCCTGAAGCCTACAAAAAAACTCATAATCCCGGGTCATCTTAAATTCCTTCACACCTCTCCATTAGCGTCTTTTGTTTTGCACATGTGTCAATCAGCACAAGAAGCCTGCTATCTTATCCCCCCACCACAGCAGCTCAACCCGGGCAAAACGTTCTCCCAGCTCAAGTCTTGTTTATCTGGGTGTGAGGTGCCTGGAGTTGTATAGGGTAAATAACATATTGTTATTTGGAACACATGCATTTCATGTGTGTTCCTTGTCTACAACAATCTATGTAAACGTAGGATGACAGTAAATGCGAGAAATGCAAGAACTGATACCTAAGGTAGAAACTTTTTTGATGTTATGGTACTAACAACAACAATTTGACATGAAGTGTGTGAAGGCTGACATCCAGATATCAAATAAACACTTTCATAAAATAAGCTTTTATGTAAAACATAGCTTCACAAGGCGTAAAGGCAAAAGATGGCACCATTTGGATGCAGCAAGAGATCCTTCCAGTCAGTCTGCCCCACACGTGTCCTTCAACGAAACAGCAGGGCTTACAGAGCTTGTCAAGGTATCGTGCAAAGTTCTGTTTGTGATTATGTTTTGTGATGGTCTTTATATGAAAATCATGTATATGTTACTTATATAAAAGTCATATTGAATGTTGTTTACCTATGTTTATTTAGTTATCTTCCTAAATCATATAGTCACAAGTAGACTGCAGAGCTTCCTTATTCAGGAAAAGATCCAAGTCGTTGCATGGGAGAAAGACTTTCTGAGACTAAGGTCATAAAGCTTATGAAACCGTTTCTGGACAAAGGCAGAACCGTAACAACAGTTGCGTAGAGTGCGACAGGAGCTTCCACCTGCAGCTAAAGTCATTCGCGTACTGAAGTAGCATTGCACATTGCAGATTTTCCCCCAAAATGCTTAGCATTTTATTTTTTCTACACCTCCTGATTTATGAACCTTTGCTTGCAAACTCTGACCTCGTATTTAATTTAGTATTTTAACTTGATAACCAAACATATTGTATATTACAGGTTTTTAAACGTTTGCTAGGTTTCAAAGATATTTCATTGTTAAAAACAACACAATCTTCCATGTTCCTTTCACCAGAAGAAAAACAAAACATTATTTACCACTTATTTTAGTAATTATTATGATCATTCAGTATTATTTTTGGCAATATTTCCCACCTTGTGTGGAATAAAATCCAAAACTGACTTAATGCAAGAATGAGAAATACAGTGAATGCTGTCTTGAATGCTGCATATTCTGTATGTTTTCTTTCATGTTGTGTAGTGTACTGTAATTATAATTTTATTAGTTCCTTCTTCTTCTTTTGGCTGCTCCCATTAGGGGTTGCCACAGCGGATCATCTTCTTCCATATCTTTCTGTCCTCTGCATCTTGTTCTGTTACACCCATCACTTGCATGTCCTCTCTCATATAATTTTACTATACGATATATAAGTATTTTTTCAAATTGATGTAAATGAAGTGATGCTATTTGACATTTTTTTGTGTAACTCCTTCTCTGACTCAATCACTTTCTTATATTGTACCTTTGAAAGTGTTCTCCTTCACAAAGAACGAGAGAAATCCAAGCTAATATGTTCGATGGATTTGTTTACGCTACATAAAATGTATCTTTATTAAAGTCAAATCTGCTGTTGCAATACAATTCACTTTTAAAATACATAACCTAGTTTTAACCTAATGTGATGAATTAAAGACAAAATACACACTAGTAAACTATATTTAATATTCTAAAGGAGTCAGTAAGTAGTATTTCATTAGGAGCATAATAAAATACTGTATGGACTCCATTAAGCGCTCAGATATCTTAAAGTGCAATACTCAGAGAGGAACAACAACACTTCAGTTTTTAACACAGTCAGATACAATAACTGAACCATTACCACTTTTGCTTGGCATAGTTGCAGACTAGTCACCCTGTCCTCCTGCTGTGACAGCATTCAAGCTCACAGTGCTTTTAAAAATCAATGATTCATAGCATTTTTGGAATACTTCAGAAGATGTGAGTCATTGTTTGAAGAATAAAAGAGCCATCTGTCCATCTATCCATTTTTGAGACCTTAAATCTGTTTCATGGTCAAGCTACAGCATATCTCAGCAGCACTGAATGTAATGTCAGAACCAACCAAAAAAAGGGCAATTTACTGGTGGCATATACAGTGCCATGAAAAAATATTTGCCTCCATCTGATTTTGGGAAGAACAGAGATGAGAGTAGTAAGATGTATTTGTGGCATACCATAGAGTGAGATGAAGATGGGAACTAAGATAAGAGAAAGGTTTGAAGTGGAGGTGATAGGTGCTAACAGGGAGACCAAAAAATATACGATTTAATGAGTCTTATCCCAAAGGATGCCCTGGACCTCAGAAAATGGGGGAAAAAGATTTTTAAGGGCAACCAGTTTACCTGTTTTCAAAGTGCAATGACAAACTTTTAAAATATTCATATTTTCAAAGTGAAGGGGCATAGTCAAACATAGAAAAGGATCAAAGATAGAAAATGATAATCAAACTTGAAGTTGTTATGACCTAGCCCATGGGAAGGCTACACCAGGTAAGGCACCTTGAGTATACAAAAACACTAATATTTATATTTACAAAATACTACAACCGAAAATTTAAGAGATCATAATCAAAAATTTAAGCACTAAGTAAAAATAAGAAAGCAAACAAAAAAGAATTGAAGAATTCAAAATAATTAGCAGTAACTGAAACCAATGCCACAGGTTCACAAGTTCAGATTACTAAATTTAAAATACCAAAATCAAAACTCAACAACAGAACAATCCACAACTTAAAGGGGAAAATCTTTAATACTTTGAAAAAGAGGAAAAGCCCTCAAAAGAGCCAAAGAATGTTGAGGTTAAGAGCTAATGCTACGGCCCTGTAGCTATGGTCGCCGGTGTCCTAAATTGAACTCAGGTGACTGCAGGTTCAATCCCTGTCCACACTATTACATTTCTGTTTAAAAACACAGATATTAGTCTCCATTTTCACCTTTCTTTCACAGTACTTTACAGTTTTCAACCCCCGAAAAAGAAGACTTTTGAAAATGATCTCCAGAGCCGCTTACTTCTGAAAATGCCTCAGTGTTGTGATGTGGATGGGCAAAAACACAGTTTTTTGCAAATACAGACTCTAATCACACACAGATTTGTTTGTGCTTATTAGGTGGCCCATCCCTGATTGGATACTGCTCATTACATGGTCTCATTCCCTGATTGGGCACAGAAGAAAAACATTTCCAGCACAGCGGAAATAGAAGAGTTGCTTTCCATGGAGCTTGTTATGTTGCTTACCTGTATTTATCTAACTAGAATTTTGTACACCTTGAATGCTGTATACATGTGCAAATGACAAGTAAAGTAATGGTTGCTACGCTGTTCTGGTAAATCCTTTGGCTGGTGGTGTTACTATCCTTTCAAGCATTGCTGGTTTTGGGTAAGATGTCTATGCTCATACTAACAACAACAACATTTAATTATATAGCACATTTTCATACAAATGATGTAGCTCAAAGTGCTTTACAAGATGAAGAAAGAAAAATATAAAAATAGTATTAGGCAATACTAAGTAAAAAATTAATAAAGTAAGATCCAATGGCCAGGAGGACAGAAAAAAACAAGAAAAACTTCCAGGGGCTGGAGAAAAAAACAAAATCTGCAGGGGTTCCAAGTCCACAAGCAAAAAACTACACATGTACCCCGTGCAGGTGGACACGTTTGTAGTCATTTTAGTGTGAACAGAGACATGAAAAGGCTAAAGTAGACAGAAATCATTTTCCTTTTAAAAATGCCATTTTTAAATGAAAACAATCAAGACAACATATAACAGCCCTAAATGATTAGAGCAAGGGAGTGAAGGCAAGAAGGCAAAACAAGACAAAATGTTAATAAAAATCAGACACAGGAGTGGGAATAAAGTACAAAAATAACAAAAAATACAAATACCATCAACTCAGAAATACCACCTGACAGGTGTGAATACATTATGGCCTTCCTAGTTGGGCTCACTCACACTAATGAAAGGGTTTTTTAGTCTGTTTGAATGGGTAAGACAACCATGCCCAATGTATTGTTAATTATCTTTGATCACAATCATTAGATTCAAGTTGTCACTACACAAGCTCTAGAGGCACAGAATTTTGTTAGGGATTGGATGGGCTGGGGCTCCATGACTGGTCTTTACCTCTGCCTGCCTGTACATTTTGTTTTTAGATTTGTTCATTGTTTTCATCTGCTGTTCTGTGTTTGACCAACCCACCACATTCATCATTTTTACCAACATATGAGCTCCTTTTCGTTCTGCACAAATACTTCAATAAGTGTGGTCAGCCATGTTTTATGGAACAGGAAACTGCACAGTTTTCTGGCATTCTGGACTGATCGAGAGCTGTTCGTTAGAGGCTATGACAACACTATCACATGAATGGCATGCAGTAACACTATTAAATTATCTGAGACCATAGTCTGAGAAGTGTGTGTTCAGCTAAACCTTCTTCAATAAGAAGGAGTTAAAATTACCAAAAAATCAAAAATAAATCTAGACAAATATTTAAAGATCCATAGAACTATCTCTTCTTAGTAACAGTGACTAATTTTTCTTACCTTCTTCAAATTTGCAGCCTCTGAACACCAAGAAATTAAAATGAAAAATATAGATTCGAGAGATAAGTATTTAAAAGCCCACTTATCTATTACTTTATCTCTCAAAAACACAATATACATGGTGTTGCGAATGCTAGAATTCAACAATGTGCAACATGTATAATCTGAGACATTTTCTGATAGCTTTCATATAAAGACTGACTTTATACATAGTGATATTGATCCAATATAAGTTAGAGCAGAGGCTTGTTCAGTATTTGAAAAATATATTGTAAATTAATTTCACAGTGTAAAAACATAATTTGATGCGTGAGAGTTCTGGACAGGAGAAATTAAGAGATGACACAAAAGTCACCTTTCACTCTTTATGACACTTTCTCTTAAGTTTCATTCCTCCCTCATAAAGACTGATCTCTTGCTTTTACATATTTTCATTTTTTGCCATTCTGAGGTATGTATGAATTTATAAAGTGTCTCTAAGTACAGTATAACTGCCTGTTTCACTAATACATTCTGTAACATTTGTTTTCAGAACAGTTATCAAGGGAATGATAATAATAATTAATACTTTTTATCATTTATTCTCAATAGGAATTCACAAATAAAAAGTTTACCTTTAAAAATGAAAAGATACCAAAGACTTTCAATCTGTTCAACTATTGTGTGACCTTTAATACTAAGAGATAAATGTTTTAGGATTATACCATTTATCTGTGTGCTGATTGGTGTAAACTGAAATGCTTCTTAACTGTGTTATGCAAATGAAGCTAATTTACTTAAGACCATTGCATTGTTATATTCTTCAGTTTTGTTACAGTCATGTGTACGTGGCAGGCTCCATTATCCTTTAATAAAGCACATCAATCTTAGAGATATTTGATTACGGTGACCCACGACTATTTAATTATCTACAGAGAATTTTCCCTAAGAATGGCAATAAACTAATGTAGATAACAGTAAGGTTTCAGATTTACAGAGACGGTAATTTAGTATGTTGTTTAATTCTGCATCTCTTCTCACAAGAGGCTGTAATATTGAGAAGAGAATGTAAAATTGTATATTCAAAAACAGCTTGATGTTGAAACCATAGTTAAAAAATTAATCTTTCTCCCTATATTTATTTGTTAGCATCTTACTTTTCTTCAGCCTTAGTTAACAAATTAGTTCATTTTAATTTATTACATAAGCTTATGCTCAAGTGATGTACAAAAGCAAACAAGCAATCCGCTTCAAAAGTTTAAAATGGAAGTAAAGGCAGCTTACAAATACCATCCATCCATCCATTTTCCAACCCGCTGAATCCAAACACAGGGTCACGGGGGTCTGCTGGAGCCAATCCCAGCCAACACAGGGCACAAGGCAGGAACCAATCCTGGGCAGGGTGCCAACCCACCGCAGGACACACACAAGCACACCCACACACCAAGCACACACTAGGGCCAATTTAGAATCGCCAATCCACCTAACCTGCATGTCTTTGGACTGTGGGAGGAAACCGGAGCACCCGGAGGAAACCCACGCAGACACAGGGAGAACATGCAAACTCCACGCAGGGAGGACCCGGGAAGCAAACCTGGGTCTCCTAGCTACAAGGCATTTACAAATACTGAGAAAATAAAACATTACATTTTCATAGATGATAGGAATATAATGCCTCTAAAGTTAATATTGTAAGGTTAAGAATATATTTTACTACAACATAAAAAATTGATTCCAATCCAGAGATTAAAGAAGCTTTTTAAACAGACATAAAGTGAGAATGTGAGTGCAACAACTTGAATGAGCTTTACAGGGAGTGGTGCATTTAGGCTTCTGGACAGATCGAAATCTGGCATTGAAAGATCTGAGCTGTCACATACAGCACTCTACTCACTTCAGACAAGGACTCTGTTGAGAGCTTTGTGTGTGAGCAGCAGGGTCTGGGTGATTATACCAAATTTGTTGGGAAGCCAACAACATCTGCAGAGCACTCTGCTTCCAAGTCCACATTGAAGGCACACTCCTTCCCGGTGACGTCTAAACAATGACACTGTCCGATGCTTTATTTTCATCTCTAATCTGCAGTTTTGTTTGCTTGACTCCATCTCTCTCAGCAATGTGTTGCAATTGTAGAGTAACACTGAGAAAATGGTTACACCATTTGATCGAGTGGAGTAAAGTGGAAAGATTGGTGGTTCACACTATTGTGCGGACTGTAACAAATCACATATGGTGCAGAACTTCAGCATTTTTTTTACAGTGTATCATTAATGGAAAGGAAATATACAAAAAAAAATATTTAAAGTAAAATTGTGCTGCCTCACAGTTATGAAGTCTTGAGTTCAAAACCAGGTCTGGTCCACTGTCTGTGTGGTGCTTGTAAATTCTCCCTGTGCATGTTTATTTATTTATTTGTTTGTTTATTTCCCATAATGACATTTGCACTATGTTAACTGGTGACTTTGAATTGTCACTGTATAAAGGGACTGTGTCATAAAATAGAATATACATTTGAATATGCAGTAGTTGAACTGGTAAATATATAGTCTTGATTTCAAATTCCTGCTGTATATTTTATTTTATGTTTTTCTTTGTAGAATATATTGTATGAAGCTTTGATATGTTATATGTATTTTGATAAATGTATTGCTACAGATTCTTGTTTACTATTAATGTTTAAATTAAATTATTACAGGTAGTTGATGGACGAATTAAAATAAATAAATTCCTTTCATTGAATTTCCTAATTTAGGGTTAGAGAGCATACAGAAGTGGGAACAAGGCAACAACTAAACACAAATAAGAGTATGAGCAAGAGCAGGATACACTTATATAAATGCCAACAGTAGGCTGAATCCATCATCATCATCATCACCATCATTATTATCATCATCAACGGACATTTTATGGGTTTTACCCAGTTTAGCCTATGTGGTGACACAATAAATTGTTACACAAATAACTTCAACACTTTGTACTCACTACAGTTATTCATTCTTTTGTCACTTAAGATTTTTCATTGGTTCTTTTACCATTCCTCACAAGACAATACAACAGTGTTCTAATACTTTGCAGGAATGGCAAAATCAAAACACGTTCACGTTTTTCCTGTTTACACAAGGATGTTCCACAAAATAACTGGTAGGCCAGTCGCAAAAACGCATAACAGCCTGCAGTCCAGACATTTGTCTTATCTCAAAAAGACCACCACAGGTTGACTACTTACACTTAATGTGGCAGATCGCTGCTCCAGTGTTATAAACAGTTTACCAAGAGGTGTGCATTTCCTTCACAAATAACCCAAAAGATTTCTTTCTTGACATTTAATAATAAAATAAAAAAACAAATGAAATTTTCTGACAGCATATATTTTTTCTAAACCAGAGGTCTTAACTGTAATTATTATCAAGAGAAACATTCACAAAGTCATTTACCAGAATTCTACAATACACCCAGAACTAAAATACCAAGACAAACGCTAAGTTGGAAAAAAAAAAAAAAACAAACTAGCAAGAATCAAAACCAGAATACCAAAAACGAGACTTTCTAAGGGCAATTATTAAATACATGTGAAGAACTGAAGGCAAATTGCCACATGACAAAATAAAATACACTGCGATGATGACATGAGCTGTCACCACACAAATAACCTTTGAAAGACTCTGATGTTTGTGCTATTTTCTGTGACTAGAAATTGAGCTTTCACCACTCGAAACAGTACTATGAATGAAGGTGAGCTCTCGCCACAAAAACCAAACCTCAAAGGTGAGTATTCTCCACTCGAAAAAAGCATTGTGTCTGGAAGGTGCACTGTCACCAACTTACTATGTAAGACTCTAAAACATATTTTCCTCTGAATATGTTTCAGCACAAGAATCAATGCTCAAAAATGTTGTTTTTGTCTAAAGGCATTTGCTCCTCAGGGCTCATGCTAAAGAAGCTAGATTTACAGACACAAAGGACTCTTGTTGCTCCACTCAAATTTATTACCGAGTTTTCAAGTCAGTGAAGTATTTCTTAGTAAAAATGACGTACATCCTATCAACCTTTTAAATAAATACGATGAATGAAAGATGAACTTGTGCCACACTTAAAATTTAAACAAAACCAAAAAGTTTATTTTCCTTGGACAAGAACATAAAAATGAAATGCATACACTAAAATAACTTTTACAATCTAATAAACCAAGAAGGTTTATGTGAAACAACAAA
Organism: Erpetoichthys calabaricus; assembly: GCF_900747795.2. Taxonomy (NCBI): domain Eukaryota; kingdom Metazoa; phylum Chordata; class Cladistia; order Polypteriformes; family Polypteridae; genus Erpetoichthys; species Erpetoichthys calabaricus. The sequence continues at coordinate 25,445,632 of NC_041404.2, forward strand.
AAAATTAAAACTAGCTCAAATGACAATAAGAATTCAACCGAGTCACACTTCAATGTCTTTATCAACTGCACAATAATGAGAAGGATGAAGAAAATTGAACTGTCATTTCTGAAGTACATTAATATTCTACAGTATAAGGTAACAGTGAACACAACACTAGGCTTTTACTGTACCTCAGCTACTACTTTCCTTTCCTGTGTGGCAAGGAATGTGCTGCAAACCCCTTGAGTAACACTCCAAGTGAAGACATAAGATGACAATATCTGAAAGTTTTGGTGCAAAAATACCAAAAATGATATCACTTTCATTTGTGATGCTCCGTCAACTGTAATGTTTAAATCAAAGCTAAAGGCATTCTTGTTCTCCCATGCTTTTCAGAAAGGCTCCAGCATTTCATATTTAGAGCACTCTCTACCACATATGTGCACTACAGTTCACTTAGCACACTAATATAATCTACTTTTGGGAAGGAAGGGAGAGAGTAGGCAGATTCCATATAGACAATGGGTAATAAACAGTAAAACCGAAGCACTGTGAACAGTACACTGTGCCACCAGGAAGTCACTTCAGTACTACGTTTTTTAAGTGGAATTGATTTTCTTTCACCTTTTGAATAATTGCATATTCTGTAAACATATGTTTTTTTACAGTCTGTGGCCTGTTGATTAAGTTTATTACTGCCATAATATATGACCAAGAGCAGGTCATTTAACCTGTTACTACTATAACCATTGTGGAAACCATTTTAGTTTATTATAGCTGGCATCATCAGGTGGAAACAGTTATGATAGTTGTTTTTAATTTAAAAACAAGGCTTGTATCTGTGAGGTTATGTCTGGGTTTTGGGTGCTGCAGCGCTCCCTCGTGGTCACAAGAGAGAGTATGCGATACCCAAGCATAGCCATGAGAATATAATACAAGCACAGCAAGTGATGCTATGTTAAATATTAAAAACAGAGAGTATGATCATCAACTATCCATTTTCACTCAAGTGAAAAAGAGAGAAGCTGAGAGGAAGGGAAACATATTTGAAAATAATATATTTTTTAAAATCTGGCATTCAGCTGTGAATGCAAAAGTAAGGAAGGAAGGAAAAGAAAAGAAAAAATAAATAAATTAAAAACATGGCAGCAGGTGTAGTTTTCACCAGAATTTTGTCACTTTGGTCAGGCTACCAATAACCTTTGTCTATCGTACAGCAGAGACACTGCCAACTCAGTAATTGTATGAGGTACATTTTGTATTGCTTCTTTACCAAACAACCTTTCCAAAGCAGAAGTGATTCATCAACATCAACATTCTGGTCATATGTGCAAACTGTAGTGAATCTCACTAACAATTCCACAAGGAGCAGTTTTATCTATTTTCAAAAAAGATTTCTCACTACTGAGCGAAGTGCCAGGTAAGTTGTTATCAACATTGTGCAAATACCTAAGAATTAAGATGAAACATTTTTCAGTTGTGATGTGCTATACATAAGTGTTTCAAGTAAACTTCTTGTTTATCAGTGAATTTAAACTTCAGACTTTTGAGTTATGATTTGATATATATTAAATGCTGTAAGAAAATAAACACAATGGAGATAATAACATTTTGAGGCACCCATAGGCAAACCCCATATGTTGAAAGAAAAATAACCAAATGAGTTTACAGTAAGTGTTGCAATAATGTCTTTCCAGACATTTGTCCTAAAATTGATTGACTCCATGATGGCGACAGCCTCAGTTATGAGGTGTGTGAGGTGGAATAGGCCATGGAACTGGAAGTGACATCACTGAGCTGTGTGAATTTCCCATTGGGATTAATAAAGTATCTATCTATCTATCTATCTATCTATCTATCTATCTATCTATCTATCTATCTATCTATCTATCTATCTATCTATCTATCTATCTATCTATCTATCTATCTATCTATCTATCTATCTGAGCTTTCTGCTGCCGATTGCTGGACTTCAGGTAGAATAAGAGGAAAGGCATTAGGTGACAGCCCCAGCCCTCAACCCTGTGTGGTATTACTGGTAGACAAGCCCTGAAGTTCTCTCCCAAAAGTACATGCAAAGAAATCCAGCACCCCTTCATAAGTGATATCAAATCACACATACAACCTGAAACTGGCTTTCAATGTGTGGCACTGGATCAGTTGCTTTGCACATCTGTTGGTCTACAACAGGCTTACATCTAACATTTCATCATTTTTGAATTGATTGAAATTCTCTATCAGATCTCCTGTGTCCAATATATAACTGAATTGTGTTCTGGAGATACCGTCAATGGAGGCTTTGAAAGTCACCTAACATTCTTGTTACGTCATGCAATTTTAGAAGTAGTGCTACAGTTTACCGTATGAGAAATTCTTTGACTTTGTATATTCCTCTATCACTAGAACTAGAATATATCACACTGTCACAGTCTACTCCTGAAGAGCTGTGTCTGCTTTCACATGATATACCAATTTCTCAATCATATATATGAATGTGCTTTACTTGGATCACCCTGATTCCATAGACGCTGTTCCAAAAGCCTTCCTCTAGAGAACAGGCCATTCATCCCAACAAAGCTCGCCAGTTCAATCCAAAAGTCGAGTTTTGAAGGTCATTAACGTCCTAATGTCTACCACACCACTTGGTCACTTTTTCCATGTGTCTGTGGTTCTCTGTGTAAAGAAAAACCTCTTAATGTTTGTGCAAAATTTACCTTTAACAAGCTTCCAACTGTGTCCCTGTGTTCTTGATGAACTCATTTTAAAGTAACAGTTTCGATCCACTGGGCTAATTCCCTTCATAATTTTAAACACTTCAATCATGTCTCCTCTTAATCTCCTCTTGCTTAAACTGAAAAGGCTCAGCTCTTTTAATCTTTCTTCATAATGCATCCCCTGTAGCCCTGGAATCAGCCTCATTGCTCTTCTCTTGACTTTTTCCAGCACTGCTATGTCCTTTTTGAATCCTGGACACCAAAACTGCCCTCGGTACTCCAGATGAGGCCTCACCAGTGCATTATAAAGCCTGAACATAACCTCCTTGGTCTTGTACTCCACACATTGTGTTATATAACCTAACGACCCCTGTGAGACAGCACCAGCTGAGGGGCATCATGACCCTCTGTTCCTGTGTCTGAGTTAATTTTGCACCAATCTGAAAACATCACCCTAAAGTTCCACTTCTTTTAGTTTGATGCCCAACTTCCCATGTGCCACCTTATCAAAAGCTTTCTGAAAGTCAAGATAAACAATATCATATGCTCTACTTGGATCATATCCTTTTGTTGCTTCCTCATGGAATGATGAGGAAGTTGCATCTAGTTGCAATGTAAAAATTTAAATTTTATGAATTTGTTAAACCATGCTGAAACAATAATAATTGTAATTACTTGAATGCCATTTTGTTAATTCACTGATGTGGTAATTTAACCAGGTTGGTTGGGTTGGTGTGATTTCTCTTCATCTTCACTTGAAACGGGATGTCTAAGCTTCACCCACTTAACATGCCTGCATTCATTCCACTTTACCTGTCCTCTGCATCGCACTCTCCATAATGTAGAATGAGGATGACTTTATTTACAAACACAAAGATCAAAGTGATGACTGTATACAGGCTTTGGTTCATGACATACAGTATAAGATAAAGTTTTTTATGCTGATGTCAGAATTAATCTTGATCATGTTAGCAAATAATGAGGTAAAGAGCATAACTGGGTTGTCAACTTTAAAACTTTTTTTCCTACTTATATTTACTAAGTACATGACTCAGAAAGAGGTGGCACAGTAGTGCGATGGCAGCACTGCTGCTTCACAATGAGGACACCAGGTTTCCATCCTGGGAGGGAAAGATCATGCTCAGAATACATTTATGCATTAAAAAAAGATAATTTTTTTTGTGTAGTCAACTTAAATACTTGGGTTCACACCGCTAATTATTAAGCGCATTGTAGTTAAAAATACTTTCAAATGTAAAGTAAGAGCTAATTTAACTTACTCATTGAAGTGTTTTGAGTCTATTTAATTTAAACAGAAGCTGGCATAAGCCAACAAGGTTGTTGCAAACTGTTTTTTTTTTTTTTTTTGTTGACCTGAAACATTTGTTTTTAGAGTGTGTAAGGCAATACACAGAATCACACAATGTGGGAGCTCTAAATCTTCATTCAGTCCAAGCAGAAGTAGTAAGCCACTGATGACCATTCCATCTTCTTTTCTTGTAGGTTATGTGTGCTCAAGCACAGCAAGAATATAGCAAGTGAGGGAAAGAGAACTCTTTGACAGGAAGAGCTGGGAGGAAGGCAGGGACCCTCTCGTATCATCTCTGCCCCTGTCTGACCCAAACAGGACAATCACACACACACTGAGAGTAAGGTACATTAACATTAACTTCTGCAGTTTCTCAGTTTCCTCCATCGTGGAGCTCCAAGTACCTGGAGTTGACTTACTGGACAGTCATTGTTTGAGTCAGATAACCATCCTACAGCCCTCATTTTAACCATAGTATAACCAGGTGGAGCTCAGGAGGTCTGCAGCAAGATGCTGTTGGTGCCCATTGGAGTCAGCCCCACCTATGTGGATTTTAAGGGTGCAGAGATACATACTTGGCTTCTCACAGCACATGAAAATGCTTCTCTGATTGGTATCATCAGATGGCTCAAGGTCATGTTTGTAATATTACTGGCTAAGTAAGCAAAGGCATAAAATAATAATAATAAAAATAACAAACTCTAAATTCCTGCTTAGAGATCCAGCATTCTCAGCCTACACTGCACTTCTGTTCATTGACAAGACCTCAGATTAAAAAGCCAATAGACCTCTTGCCTGAACAATTTAAAATATCTCCTATACACAAACTGGTGGAAATACTTGTGTTATAAAAACAACTGAAAAAATGTTTCTGATATGTAAGCCAATATTATATTTTACAAATAGAATGTTAAATAAGACACACTGTATTTCATTAGAGCTCCTTGCAGCCAGCATGATCAAAACAATCTGTTAAATAAAAGATCCTGAACACCAAGCACCAGGGGCCGACACTTTAATTTGATGAATGAGTGTTTCACGTGAGATCATCATTTGAGCAAGTTATAATTACACCACAACTTTGAGCTCACCCTAATATATTTTTTCCAATGTCTTTTAATACTTGTACTTACAACATTTCATTTTTTTAAGTAATATCATTTTTTCTAACTGCTAACAAGTTAAATACGCTACAATTACATGCCTTGCATTTCCACTCCAAGCATCCTGAGGTTTTAACTGTCTCTGTGCAACTGTTCAAGTCTGTTGACATGAACACCTGTCTCTCTGATGCACGGCACCAGCACATTGTTTTCAGTTTTTTTTTTTCCCAGTCTCACTCAATTAGCATTTGCAGGATGGTACATTTAGCTTTAACTTCCGTTAATTTGTCTCTAACTGGACAGATTTTTAAACAAAAGTTTTAGTAACTGCAGAAGTGAGATATCACTTAATTTACATATGAAATAATAGCAGTATTCCTCAGATTTGAAATTCATACCTGCTCCTATCATTGTTCGTTAAATGAGAAAATGCAAATGATAAACCCCGAGTCTTATTTCCTGGGTTTGCAGCAAACAAGTCTTGCAAGCACTTCCGGCTGATTAACATAATTCTCTCGTTAATACCATTCTGTTATATGTTTTTGATGCTCGACTTGTAAATTCAAGCCTTAGGTTTTCTTATGTTGTTTTCTGCCCTCAGATATCCACATATGAATTCATTTCACACTGTTTAAGGTGAAGAAGGAGCTGGAGCAAAACATTTGACTGCTAAAAGTGTTAACATTTTAATCTATTCAGATCCCCTTGTAATTCATGTACTGTCTTATCTGCCTCCATAACTTTTTCAAAGGTGTGAAACCTTAAGAAGTGATGTTGGTATTGAAGATCCTCTCCTTTGTCGCTGTAATCTATGACTGCCTCCATTTTAAGAACATATCACTAAAAGTGAAGAACCATTTTGGAGCCATTATTAAAGAAAGCCTGCATATGAATTTCTCTGACATCTAGAGAATGAAGAGAATGAAACCGGAGAAGGCCAGTAACTAACTGGATGAAACATAAAACAAGCATTAATGGAGAATTTATTGCAGACAATAGATGGCGCTCTCAAGCTGATCCTGAAGCCAGAATGAAATATGCAAAAAAGGATGAAATAAAGAACACCATGGTGAGATTCACAAAAGGAACCACAAAGTACCAAAAATAAAGAAATACAACTTATTCCAAGCCACTCTGTGCTACAAGTCTGATAACATTATTGCCATGATTAGGGTTATGGTTTCATTTTATTTCTTTGTAAACTATTCTTTAGCATTTAAAAATGATTTTCATGTAGTTCCTGTGGTTTTGAATGTCAGGAAATGTACTGGTAATATGTATTTTTTTATTCCCATGTATTTTATTAATGTTAAATATGATTTACGTTCTTCTACTTTGTTTTTCTTACAGTACGTATGTTGCCATTCTGAGTTTTGTTGACAGTTGCTATGCTGTTGCTAGGCTTGACAACTGGAAGTGGGCAATGTGACGTCAATACCACGAAGGCATAAAGGTCAGCATTTTACATTTCTCGTCAACCAAGGTTTGGATTCACAAATTAACTGTCTTTACTGTCTTCCTTATTTTCAGTTTCTTTTTAAACTGTTCTTTACCATTTAAAAATGATTTCCGTATAGTTCCTGGGGTTTTGAATATCAATGAATGTACTGGTAATATGTATTTTTTATTCCCATGTATTTTGTTAATGTAAAATAGGATTTACATTCTCCTACTTTGTTTTTCTTATGCGTGTTGCCATTCTGAAAGTTTTGTTGATAGTTGCTGTGCTGTTGCTAGGCTTGGGAACTGAGAGTGGGCAACATGTGACGTCAATACCGTGAAGGCATAAAAGTCAGCATTTTACACTTCTGGTCAAACAAGGTTTGAATTCATAAATTAATAACCTTTAGTGTCTTCCTTAATTTCAGGTTATGAGTTACTGGTTTCAAATACTTTTTCTGCCCCATGACTATGAATTATGTCTTCCCTTTAGTTTTGGCTATGGTTACATGTTCCCTTTTGGCTTACGACTTACCTCTCTGACTCCGAGTCTGGCTACATGTCCTGATGTTTGTTTATTAAATTTAGATTTCCCAGTTATGATCCATACTTGAATTCCGTCGGTGCTATCTCTTGATTTTAATTTTTTTCTCAATCATTTATCACCCCGTGGGAGCAGTAATGTGCGAGTACCTGCTCAGACAAGGGTTCAATTGTTTAAACTCTGTTTAATTCTGAAATGAAAAGGATATAATGGAATCCAAACAAACAGCAATCACTGTGATTCAAAGCTCCCTTCTTTGACTCAGCTTGGTTGCTGGTCTCACAATGTGGTGCTACTTCTCATGTGTTACCAATACATATATATATATATATATATATATATATATATATATATTTTCAAGATCCTCTGAAAAATCTTATTCTGATTATGCAAGAAATATTTTGCACAGTAATGCCCAGATCCTTCCATTAGTCTTTCTTTCACCCTGGGCTTTCCCTTCTGCAGTAATGTACTACGTCTCTGAAATGAGTTACTCCAAAATGTAACAGTTTAAAAGAACAGCTTCCATTTGTAGAGGCCTAAAAATAAAAATGACAGTTCAGATCTTCAGCTCCCCTGTGCCTTTGCTCACAAGGAGGTGTAGACTTTAAGTGACACTGAAACCCTCATATTCAGAGAATGACTCAGTTTTTAAATTTCCCAAACTGTACAGTTATATCATCACAAACCAATTTCAGGATTTTGTTATCTAAGTCTCCCTAGTCCATCTCTGGCCAGATCCATTTTTTAGCTTTTGCTAGTGGCCCAAGATTGTCTGGTTTCATGAAAAAATTGCCCACTCAAAAATAAAACCTATACATGACTGACTAAGGCTAAGGTATAGTTCCTTAAATCTAGTTAAAGAGCAATGTTGAAAACAGATGGCAATGTTGAAAACATTTTGTATTGCTTCTTGTTATTAAAGGGCAATGTTGTGAGTTTGGTGGTGGACTAATGGTTGTGCAGAAGTTGGAGTTTGTCCTGGTATCAAGTACAAGGCAAGGCACAACATTTGGTAAATGAGACACATGCACAAAACCAAACCACGACCTAATGTGTTCCACCATTGGAAGTGAAGAGAAAAAACAGTATTTGGGAGAAATATGTAGTAATTAGAAAAACGTGCAAACTCTAACCACCATCTCACTATGCTCAACAATTTATCTTAAAATAAACGCATCAAAAGCAGAGTCAAATTATATCACTCTCAATTAATAGCCTTATATAAATACAATACAAGATTACAAAAGACTAAAGTCTAAGCAATTATGACTAACAACACCGTGGAACAGCAGCACCCATCCACTAACTGTCAAGTTCTACATTCTAATTAGAACATGATAGGTGGAATGGCCTTTTACAGACCTTTATCTTTTTTATGGGCAGTGCTAGCTTTGGCTACCCTTCATTCTAATGGATAAATCAAGCAGAAACTGGAACTTTAGTAATTTGGTATTAACCTTCTACAGTCGAGAAAAGGCTATGCATACAAAATTACCCAGCAGATGGAATCTTTTGCCATTTATTTTAGTATTTCATTTCTCAATAAAGAGGGCTGAGTATTGCAGCAGTATGACATCCCAGGGTGATACCTGTGCTTGTTGGACAAGACAACTGTCTCTATGGTTTTTATATCCAAACACATCACTACAACATACAGACTGTGCTACACAATGTGAACTGTAGCTTGAGATCAAAGTGCTGTGCGATTTTAAATGAAGTCAACTGAATTTGATGAAATTACTTAGCAGCTAAAGAGAGAAGAACAAATGTCAGTGGTTAGGAATGGGTTTTAATGTTTTTGACTTATATTTGTAACAGTGAAAACCTTCATTGCAGTTCTCTGCATCCACAAGAGGGAAAAATATATTGATAAAATTACCCTGTTTTTACAAAATTCTGCACATTTTAGTTAGTCACAGAGAGGGCATAAAACACAAATAAACAGAAAACAAGCCAAATCCACTGACCTTCTATTCTAGTCCTGGCTGCATAGGCTTTTATCCTTGCCTACCAAGTGTGTCAGCTTATCCAGTTTTGAAACTGAAAAGTACTCCAAAGCATTCTCACTTCTCGCTCTGCATATCTCTATAACAATGACCTCTCTATCTTACGTCTCTGCTCGAACTCTTCACCCATTTCCATACTCAATTTTTCCTTAGGCCATGAAGGATCTTCAGACTCCTTTCAGGTGGGAATCATTCACAGGGTCAGCAAAAGCCCTAATTTTGCTCCAGAGACACCAGCCTAGAGCTCCCCTCGCCTCTGGCATTCCTTTAACCCTGAACCGTTAGTCTTCCTGACTGCCTTCATGTTGTTTTCCTTGGTAGAGAGACAGCACAGTCTATTAGGATCCCTTTCTAGAATCCTGTGCCCTCTAGCAGCAAGGAGATGTTGCTTCCTCAGGTGTGCTCTCCCTGGCTTCACTCTTGTTTTGCTGGGTTTATGCGACTTCTATTGTCCTGTGGGAACACTACATGCTTCAGTCCATACTCATGGTGATGCCTCTGACGAATGCTGTGCTGCTCTTAGCTGCTTCTTGAAAGCTATTTATGAAAATTAGCCTTGTACTGTGTCATTCTTGTGGTGGACAAGCCATCTCTTGCCACCCAGGATGGTTTATATTAATCCTGTCTAATCAAACTCATCTAAAAACTCTCAATCATGATCCCTCCCAGTCACTAGTGGTGCTCCCCAGGGATCGGTACTTGGCCCATTAGTGTTTTTAATATATTTACTCCCTTTAGATGGCATTTTAAAGAAATTTGGAATTGATTTTCATTGTTTTCATTGTTATGCAGATGATACTCAGCTCTATATATCTACTAAGCTCTTTCCTTCCTCCTTCCTGCCTCATTGACTGTCTATTTGAGGTAAAATCTTGGTTTTCTTCTAATTTCCTCCAACTCAATAGCCATAAGACAGAGGTTCTCCTCTGCTGATATCAAAATCTGATAATTTTTCACTTAACGTTGATGGTACATCAGTCTATCCCTCCCCTCAGGTTAAGAGTTTGAGGGTTATCTTTGATAGTACTCTGTCTTTTGAATCCCATATCAATAATGTTACACGTTTTTTTCATCTCCGTAGCACTGCACACCAGTGACCCTCCCTCACAATAAATAGCTTCGCCATCCTTACTCATGCATTGGTCACTACCCACATTGATTATTGTAATTCTATTATCTTTAGTCTCCCTCTTAAGCTTCTCCATAAACTCCAGCTTGTTCAGTATTCAGCTGCCCATATTATACCTCAGATCTCTTTCATGCAACACATTACCCAATCTCTTAAACAGCCTCATTGGCTTCCTGTAAAATTTCGCAGTGACTTTCAAATTCTTCTACTTACCTTCAAAGCACTTCGCAATGTTGCTCGATTATGCCTCTCTGACCTCATACATGTTTATACACCTAACCACACTCTTAGGTCCTCTACATCTGGTCTTCTCATTTACCCCAATGCCTGATCACCATTGGTTCCAGGGCATTTAGTTGTAGTGCTCCTCGTCCCTGGAACTCACTACTACAAACAATTCGAGACACAGATTCCCTACCTCTTTTCAAATCATGTTTTAGGACTAATCTGTTTAGATTAGCTTACACTACATGACCTTAGGCTGTATTCTTATTGCTGTATTTTCAGTTCCATAGATACAGATATACAGTATGTATACATGTATGTGTACGTTCATGTTTTTTTGGGTTTTATGATTTTATTTGTACAGCGTCCTTGGGTGTTTAGAAACACACCTTGAAGTAAAATGTATTATTATTATTATTTGTTTGTTTTTCTCACACAATCCAAATACACACATGTTAACTAGTTACAATAAAGTGACTGAAGATGAATGAGTGTGAGCATCAGAACAATGGTGTGCATAAATAGACTTGCACTTCACAAGGTTGGATCCTGCAGCCAGGATAGGCTCCAGGTACCCAAAACCGTGCAACTGGAATAACAACGACCAGTAAAGTTAATAGAAGGTTATTGAATTGATCTCTGAGCTTACAAGAAGATTTATTGAAGTCTAACATACAGAATACAATTTGTAGCGATGCTTGTTGAATTTTCATGTCATCTAATTTTGGAATCCTGCTCAACATACCCCCCAATATATTTAAATAAAAAAGCCAATATCAATTGTCAGAAAACTTGTTTATACACTGTGTTACTCTTATCATCGACCTGATCCTTATGTAGATTTTGTAGATGTGTAGTTTATAAAAGGCAATGACTCTTGGTTTTTCAATCCCTCCCACTGTTTGCTAAAATTACTGCCTGCTGATTTATAACTTATGGGGCTATTGTCATTGTCAGACCTTAAAGCAATGAAAAGAGATATAAAAAAAACATAATGAATAGTTTTTATCATCCTTCTAGTGCTCCAAATTGAGTAGACTTCTAATGTCAAAGGCAAATGTGTTTTTAAAGCCCATGTATTGATTTTTAGAACCTGAATAAAATAACTTTAGAAAAAATGTGTACCATTTATTTTGATATTTTTACAGTAACTCAGGTTTCACAAACAATTTTCTGCAGAAAAACATACTGAATATATTATGCTGCATTCTGGGTTATTTGTTATACGTATAATGTGGAGACCCAGATTCTTTTCAAACCAGACTGTATTCCACGATCATAAGAAGAAGAGTTTTTCAAAACAATATAAAAGTATAAATGAGAGTTTGCTAAGTCTTCTGGGATAGGTTAGCTCCACTTTCATTTTGTCAGATTCTGTGAATTTCAAAGACATTTTCATCAAAGATGTCTACCTGCAGCAGGGTGGGCATGATGCCCTCTAAGGCTTCTTGTATTAGTCAAATGGGCATTTTTCTTAACAAGAGCTAAAAGACTTGCATGTTGCTGCTGCTGTTGATCTGGCGTTACTTTAAATTTATAAGAAATATTTTTTTTGTTGCAGCAAAAGTATTTTGAATTAAAATGAATCAGCTGGTTCTCCTAACACAGTGCTTATAATGTAATTCAATTTTGGGAGGATGATAAACAAAACATAACTCCTGATGCAACCCTTGGTTGCTGGTTTTAATCCATGAACTTACTAATACTTCATTACTGATATCTTCCATGATTTACCTGGTACAGGATATGTAAAATTTTATATACACAACTGTGATGGAGGCCTGGGCCCTTTCCCTGCCGGGAGGCCGATATACCGGAAGGACCGGGGAGGCAGAGGTGCACAAGACACTGCCTCCGGAGCGCTAAATGGCATGCACCCTGGGTTGCAGTAGTGCTTCAGATTCCCACAGGGCTTCATGGGAGTTGAAGTTTGGCACAGACTTGTTGGGTTCCATGGGGGCCACCTGGGAGTTCCAGATAATGCTGATGGGCCATCTGGAGTGCTCCCAGGTACAACATAAAAGTGACCACCTCACTGAGCTCGGAGAGCCAGAGTCAGGAGGAAGAGGACAAAACTTGCTGAGGTAGGAGTGGAGGTGGAAAGAGAGAGACAGAGAAGATAGAGACAAAGTGCTGAGTGCTGTTTTATTGACTGTGCTCGTACTTTATACTGTGCTGTGCAAGTGGGAAGCGTTTCCCACAACTAAATAAAAATGTGTGTTGTGCTGGGTGTTTTGGAGAGCTGTGTGTCCCTTACTGGCCACACAATATTTTGATTTTCTTTGCAGATTAGCCCATAAATACTCTTTATTCTACTTATTCCAGTATTTGTGTGGAGTTTACAGCTCTCCCATATTTGTACTGTTATTTATCCAGATGCTCCAATTTTCTTCCCATGTTGCAAATATTTGTTCATTAAATTAACTACAATACTAATTTGTCCCTATATGAGATTAAGTATGCAGTCCACATAAGAGTGCCCAGTCATGGGCTGGCATGTCATTCAGGGTGATTTCTGTCTTGCCCGATGCTGCAGTTATGTGAGGTCTGACAATTTAATTCTCAGAATAGTGACACTCATGCTATAAAGTGCTACTGAAAAGCAGGAGCTGTTGAAAGTGGTGTATAGCGAGGACTCTATGAAAAAGTCAATTGTCTTTGAGTGGCATTCAAGGAGGGGTGAAAAGTGGATGATCATGACAATGCCCCAAGCCAAGTGTTTAAAACTTCCTGTTCAAAAATCAATTACCAATTTGGACCATCTACCCTATTCACATGACTTAGCCCCTTGTGATTTCTGACTGTTCACAAAAAAACTGCTGTGAAAGGATGAAGATTTTCAGACATTTCTGACATCCAGCACAACATGACTGAGGAACTGATGGGAATTCCAGAGTTCCAGGTGTGTTTCCAGCAATGGCAACATTGTCTAAGTGAATGCATAGCCGCAGAAGGCGATTACTTTGAAGGTGACAGTAGCATCTACTGCACAGATACGCACACATTTTCTGTACAGGTTCATTCCAGGAATTCAGTTCTCACGCCTCATACACTCTTATCTTCCTTTATCTTCATTTTCACAGCCTCCTTTGGTTATTTAAATTTGGTAAAGTAAGCTAGCATTAGTTTAGCGAGACAAGTGTCTAACGTTTATCACAGACATAAAGCAGATTGAAAGAAGTGGATTTCAGCAGCAAATGTGATAATTAAAGAACACATTCCAGGACAACATGTGTCCCTTTCTAGATATAATATTTGTACTTTGGTAGATTCACTTTAGTCTTAATGTGTAGTCAATGAATAATTCCCAAATATTTTTGCAGTGGCTTCATATCCATATCTAGACTAATAAGCACATACAACCCTCTTTCTGAGGTCATCTGAGTTCACTTTCGATTGCGATGGTGTAGTACACTAATCTGTGACCATAAACCCACATCCACTAGGCTTCCTACCTTTATTGAATGTTGCCTCCTAAAAATGTCACTTACTCTTCGGTTAAATGATTATTTTAGCTACTCTTTGAAATTTGAGGTTAACTTATTTTGGATATCATCTCTCTCTCCTTTTCTAAAGCTTTACTTAATGTGTGGTTATAAACCCAATAATAAATTATGGAATAGTTTGACAAAAAATACATTTTTCAGAAAACATTTGACAAGTTTCAGATCTGTTATTGAAATTGTGGAAGATCAGCCCTGGGACAGACAGACAGACATCCAGACACACAAGTCCCGAAAGCACACGTTTTAAATTTCTTTTTCCTTTATAGCACACAGTGCACAATCCCTAGAATCACTGCTCAGTTTTCTTCTTTCTTTCTTTCTTTTCTTTCTTTCTTTTTCTTTCTTTCTTCTTCTTTCTTTCTTCTTTCTTCTCTTTTTTCTTTCTTCTTTCTTTCTTTTCTTTCTTCTCTTATTTTCTTTCTGTCCACCACCTCCACTCCCTCTCCTCTCCTCGAAGCTCTGTCCTCCACCTCCCACTCCACTCCAGCTCCCAGAAGGAGTGAGGCGGCCCCTTTTATGTTGCCCCCGGTTGCCCCGGAAGCTCTCCAGGTGCTCCGTGATGATCATCCAGCCACACTTCTTGGTGTGGCGGAAGTGGTGCCTGGACACCCAGAAGCACTCCCGGTGTCCCTAGATCTTCTTCTGGCAGCATTTCCAAGTGTGGCAGAAGTGCTGCTGTCCAGGGCTCCACAATTGTCCACAATTGCCATGGGCCCCAACAGGGTTTAGCTTCTAAGCTTCAATCCCGTGGCCCCGATTCAAACCAGGGGGGCTGCCCCCTCATGTCCCGGGGGAGGTATTGTCTCTTTCCTGGTCCTTCCATCCTCCAGGCGTCACGGCTGGGCAAGAACCTCAGCCATTCGCCACAAAGTTTATATACTTTCAAGAAGCAAACTACCTATATTTCACATTTTCAAATAGTGCTCAATGAAACTGATCACAACTAGTATTTTTCAACATTAATACAAAAATTGTATACTCTGTGTATCAATGGTGATGTTCATAGGTGTGTATAGTATATGAAATGAAAGATAACTGTAGTGCATTGTCAAACTCACAATGAAAATATAATAGATTTAGACTGCTTCCAATCTTAAATTAAAATATATAATAGCTATCATAAAATATTAGAGATCAGATACTGACATATGGCTTGGGCATGAACTCAGAATGCACCATAATTGTATCCTGAAAGTAGCCCTTAGTTAGTCACCACCCAGAAAAAGAAAGCAAGAGTGGCCAAAAACAAGCTGGCAAAGGACAGTGATAGTGGAGTTGAAAGAGATGCTGCTCAAGACAGATAAAGACAGAAGCATATCATCACAGCCTTACACTGTATATTCCAGCAGGGACGAATTAACGAATGAACTACCTATCACTAAATATTAGTCAGAAATCTCTCTTTTTGTTGGTTTCTGGGGTTTTTCTAATTTACTTGTACTATTTTCAAGTGCCTCCTTAATCCAATTAGAACTGGTTTGTTCTTGTTTACATCAATATCATTGTGCCTCGTATGTTTGAATGAAAAGGCAGTTGTATTGTGATCCAGTTTTCTTTAATTGTCCCATTCAAGTTAGTTCTTGATTTGTGTTCAATGCTGTGAGGATAAAATATGTCCTGTTTCAGCCCTAAACAGAAAATGGAAGAACGGGAAAATGTTAGGTTTTCTTTCATATCCAGCAGGCTAGTGATGTTAATTTTGAATGAACTGCTTAAATACCCAAATGCTCCATATTCAATTTTTCCTTAGGCCATGAACGATCTTTAAACGATCTGCTAGTGGGAATCATTCCCAGGGTTAGCAGAAGTGTAACTTTGCTCCAAGTACAAAAACATAGAGCACCTTCCTTGCCACTGGCATTCCTACAACTCTGAACCTTTAGCCTCCCAGGTAGCCTTCATGCTGTCATCCCTGGTAAAGGGTTGGCACAGCGCAATTGGTTCCCTTTCTGGGACCCTGTGCCCTCTGGCAGTCAGGAGATGTTGCCTTTTCGGGTGATCTCTCCCTGGACTCACTCTCATTTTATCTCAGCTGGGTTTATGTGACTTCTGCTGTCCTACAGGAACACTAACTCATGATGGTGCCCCTGCCAGGGAATGCAGCAAACTATCTTCACTGCTGATCTTTCCCCTTCCCAGGTGACTATTTATGGAAATTAGTGCTGTCTTGTGCCATTCTTGTGGTAGGACTTTAAGGTTTTTTCATTTACATCCAGCAGGCTAGTGATGGTAATTTTGAGTGATACAGGCTCAATACCTAAGAGCCACAGAATTGTGATCATAAAAAAATAAAGCTCCTTTACAAGATATCCAATGAGAAGTCAAGCAAAAGACACCTTTTATTGGCTAACTGAACAGATTACAATATGCAAGCTTTTGAGGTGACTGAGGCCCCCCCTCCAAATCCGAGACCATGGTCCTCAGCCGGAAAAGGGTGGAGTGCCCTCTCAGGGTGGGAGGCGAGATCCTACCTCAAGTGGAGGAGTTTCAAGTATCTTGGGGTCTTGTTCACGAGTGAGGGAAGAATGGAGCGTGAGATCGACAGGTGGATCGGTGCGGCGTCCAAGTGATGCGGGCTCTGCATCGGTCTGTCGTGGTGAAAAAGGGGCTGAGCCATAAGGCAAAGCTCTCAATTTACCGGTCGATCTATGTTCCTACCCTCACCTATGGTCATGAGCTATGAGTAGTGACCGAAAAGAACGAGATCGCGAATAGCAAGCGGACTGAATTGAGTTTCCTCCGCAGGGTGTCTGGGCTCTCCTTAAAGATAGGGTGAGAAGCTCAGTCATCCGGGAGGGGCTCAGAGTAGAACCGCTGCTCCTCCGCATCGAGAGGAGGTCAGATGAGGTGGCACGGGCATCTGATTAGGATGCCTCCTGGACGCCTCCCTGGTGAGGTGTTCCGGGCACGTCCAACCGGGGAGGAGGCCCCGGGGAAGACCCAGGACACGCTGGAGGGACTATGTCTCCCGGCCTGGCCTGGGACGCCTCGGGATTCTCCCAGAAGAGTTAGAAGAAGTGGCCAGGGAGAAGGGAAGTCTGGGCATCTCTGCTCAAGCTGCTACCCCCCGCGACCCGACCTCGGATAAGCGGAAGAGAATGGATGGATGGATGGATGAGGGCCCCTTCTTCAGGCAGGTTGCCTCAATTGCCCTCAAAGCTTACATATTGGTAATCTGGTTCAGTTAGCCAATAAAAAGGTGCCACTTTGCATGACTTCTAACTACATTCATAATGGCTAATACAGTACAACACCCTACAATTAAAAATATCCAATTGAAAACATTAACAAATACATAAAATGAAAACAGTGTTAAGGTAAGCAAAGGTAAAAATCAGACATGTTGGTGAACATTCCACCCCGGATCACAGACGGACGCTAAGGACACAAGAATCAAAGCACGCGTGATTTTATTATTCTATTTACACAGTTCCAACAAGCACCAACACACTTTACTTTTTCTCCCTTTCTGTTCTTCTTCATCTCTCTCTTTCTTTCTCCTCCACTTTCCCTCTAGCAAGGTTCATCCTCCTCCTCCCGACTCTGGCTTCCGGAGTAGGTGTCTGCTGGCCCCTTATATAGGGCACCCAGAAGTGGTCCAGGTGTCTGATGATGTGTTTCTAGCCTCACTTCCGGGTGTGGTGAAAGAGCTGCTCTCCGGGGCTCAACAGTAATTGCGGATCCCCACAGGGCTGCACTAAACTCCAACTCCCATGGAGCCCTGTGGGAGTCTGAGGCACCGCTGCAACCCAGGGGGGCTGCCATCTAATGTTCCAGAGGATGTAATGCTCTGGCCATATTTGCTTCCCTGGTGCTCCCAGTGTGAAGGCGTCCCAGCTGGGCAAGGGCCCTGGCCGTCCACCACAATTACAATGTTGAACCCAGAATTCAATTAGGTGACATGCCAAGGTCAAAAAGCATGTATGGACTGGACAGATGGAGAAGATGATGGGTGGTGCAGTCATGTTTCTAAAAACTGATTTAGAAAATGTAAATACAAACATAACACTGAACAGGATAATGTCTAAACTATTTCAGTGATCAGTTGGACATACTTTTTTGAAAATACTGACAGTGTTCATCTGGATATGAAGAGATAAAGTCAAAACCATATAAGATCTCAAGTCCTCCATAAATTTTACAAAACAAAATGTAAAGCATGTGAGTCGGAAAACTATTCCAAGTAGTCTCAGATCTAACAAGGCTATAAGAAACTTGTGCAGGATTTTGTTACCAAGTGGGTTGAAATAAACATTTCAGTTTAAAAAAATAGCAAAATGCCCCATCAATTTAAAGCACAGTGACAGGGGGGGACCTGCAGACATGCCGCCTAAAACCGTTATCACTTTTGCCATCTCCATGTATCACAGCAGAAAAGTCCGTTAAAAACAAATTCACAGTAAGTTAAGTGCCAATCAGAATTATAATAAGTCTAATCATGAATGAGAGACACAAGTAGAAAACAATACATCAATTAACTAAAAGCACAACTACACACAACCATCTGGCTCTTTGTGTTAACTTTTAACTTTATCTTTTGTTTGTTATTAGTTTGCCTTAAATTTTTTAGATGAAAGGGCCATGGGTTTACAGTTAATTTTGTTTTGCTGGTTTATTGTTATGTATGTAATTTTGGTGCAAAATTTCATACGTAATTTTACAACAGATTTTTAAATTGTGAGAAACTGACTTGTGTGCTACTCCTACTCATTCTTTTCAGGCCAGCATTGGGTTGGAGGGCCCACTCAGAATCCATCCTTTTCGATGTCATTTTGCTCCTCCTACAGTATCTGTGATTATTGCTAAGCAACGGAAGTCACATGATAGGGACAGAAGTAATAAGAGTGAGAAGCTGACCTGAGGCCTTCACTTTGGATTGTGCTCCTGCTTTTGTGCAAGCCCCTGTCAAGCTTTCACTTGTGTTTACTACTTAGTTTTCTTTTACCTTTTGTCTGCCTTTTTGGCCAAGGTTTCTGTCCAGTTATTTGTACACATATGCCTTTCACCTCACCTGCGTTTCTCTTCTTTGCCATTTGATCTGTCTGTTTGTATTGTTTTTCTGGACTATAATACGAGGGACGTTCAAAAAGTTTCCGCACCTTTATATTTTCACTGGAAATGGTGAAGGCAGAAGGAGTAGTAATTGGGCATTAAAAAGTTGGTACGATGCTGGGAAAATTGCTTTGTACTTTGTTTTTGAAATTCTTAATAAACAGAGTTTAAAAGAAGGTGAAAAAACTTTTTTGAACATCCCTCGTAAATATTACCCTTTTGGATTTATATCGTAATGGATTTGAAGTTGTCTCTCGATCATGAAAATCTGCACACCAACCAAACTGTGTGTTGCCTGCCATGTTTCACAGAGCAGCATAATAAACAACTGTCCTGCAGCTCGAAATTTCCTTCAGGAGAGCCAGTGCCAAAGAAGAGGCTGTTATGTGTATGTTCCCACTCTTGTAGATTCATAATTTTGGCACATACCTGACATAAACTTAATTCCACTGTTTCTTACATGCTGTATATTTTTAATATTTTCAGCTTTTAGATTTGAATATGAAATTCCTCTGTGTGCTTTTTAGTCTGATGCAAGGCTAATGTGTGGTTAGTTTAATAATATGTGATGAGAAAAATCTGTTAGTAGTGAACTTTAAATCCAACAATTTAACCCTTTCGGCCCTGACATCCTATTACTAGTACATATATATGATCCCGTTTTTGTAAAACACAGGTACGTTTGCAGCCGTTAGAACCGGGCATGCTACTATTAGCGCAGACTGGAGAGACTGGCATACAGTCCGCGAAACACTGAAGTGAAAATAGACCTTTCCAGACTGTGCGCACCACTTTCAATTTTATTTCCTCAAGAAGATTGACGTATTTGGCAGCTATTGTATAATCTTCTTCTTCTTCTTTTGGCTGCTCCCATTAGGAGTTGCCACAGCGGATCATCTTCTTCCATATTTTTCAGTCCTCTGCATCTTGCTCTGTTACACCCATCACCTGCATGTCCTCTCTCATCACATCCATAAACCTTCGCTTAGGCCTTCCTCTTTTTCTCTTCCCTGGCAGCTCTATCCTTAGCATCATTCTCCCAATATACCCAGCATTTCTCCTCTGCACATGTCCAAACCAACGCAATCTCGCCTCTCTGACTTTGTCCCCCAACCATCCAACTTGAGCTGACGCTCTAATGTCCTCATTTCTAATCCTATCCATCCTCGTCACACCCAATGTAAATCTTAGCATCATTAACTCTGCTACCTCCAGCTCTGTCTCCTGCTTTCTGGTCAGTGCCATCATCTCCAACCCATATAACATAGCTGCTCTCACTAGTAGACCTGTAGACCTTCCCTTTCACTCTTGCTGATACCAGTCTGTCACAAATTACTCCTGACACTCTTCTCCACCCATTCCATCCTGCCTGCACTCTCTTTTTCACGTCTCTTCCACAATCCCCATTACTCTGTACTGTTGATCCCAAGTATTTAAACTCATCCACCTTCGCCAACTCTACTCCTTGCATCCTCACCATTCCACTGACCTCCCTCTCATTCACACACATGTATTCTGACTTGATGCTACTGACCTTCATTCCTCTCCTCTCTAGAGCATATCTCCACCTGTCCAGGGTTTCCTCAACCTGCTCCCTACTATCGCTACAGATCACAATGTCATCAGTAAACATCATAGTCCACGGTGACCCCTGCCTAATCTCGTCTGTCAACCTGTCCATCACCATTTCAAACAAGAAAGGGCTCAGAGCCGATCCTGATGTAATCCCACCTCCACGTGGAATGCATCCGTCACTCCTGTCGCAGATCTCACCACGGTCACACTTCCCTCGTACATATCCTGTACAACTCTTACATACTTCTCTGCCACTCCCGACTTCCTCATACAATACCACAACTCCTCTTGAGGCACCCTGTCCTATGCTTTTTCCAGGTCCACAAAGACGCAATGCAACGCCTTCTGGCCCTCTCAATACTTCTCCATCAACACCCTCAAAGCAAACATTGCATCTGTGGTGCTCTTTCTTGGCCTGAAGCCATACTGCTGCTCACTAATCATTACCTCACTTCTTAACTGAGCTTCCACTACTCTTTCCCATAACTTCATGCT
This sequence comes from Erpetoichthys calabaricus, assembly GCF_900747795.2. Classification (NCBI taxonomy): domain Eukaryota; kingdom Metazoa; phylum Chordata; class Cladistia; order Polypteriformes; family Polypteridae; genus Erpetoichthys; species Erpetoichthys calabaricus. Next base: position 25,466,715 of record NC_041404.2, read on the forward strand.
GTGACTCATCAATTTTATCCCCCTGTAGTTACTGCAGTCCTGCACATCACCCTTATTCTTAAATATCGGCACCAGTACACTTCTTCTCCAGTCCTCAGGCATCCTCTCACTTTCCATGATTCCATTAAACATTCTAGTTAAAAACTCCACTGCCATCTCTCCTAAACATCTCCATGCTTCCACAGGTATGTCATCTGGACCAACGGCCTTTCCATTTTTCATCCTCTTCATAGCTGTCCTTACTTCCTCCTTGCTAATCCGTTGCACTTCCTGATTCACTATCTCCACATCATCCAACCTCTTCTCTCTCTCATTCTCTTCATTCATCAGCCTCCCAAAGTACTCTTTCCATCTGCTCAACAAACTCTAGACGCTTGTGAGTACGTTTCCATGTTTATCCTTTATTACCCTAACCTGCTGCACATTTTTCCCAGCTCGGTCCCTCGGTCTAGCCAATCGGTACAGGTCCTTTTCTCCCTCCTTAGTGTCAAATCTCTTGTACAACTCATCATACGCCTTTTCTTTAGCCTTCGCCACCTCTCTCTTCACCTTGTGCATTATCTCCTTGTACTCTTGTCTACTTTCTGCATCTCTCTGACTATCCCACTTCTTCCTTTGCCATCCTCTTCCTCTGTATACTCTCCTATACTTCCCATTCCACCACCAGGTTTCCTTTTTCCTCCTTCCTCTGTCCAGATGTCATGCCAAGCACCCGTCTTACTGTCACCCTTGCTACATCTGCTGTAGTTTCCCAACTGTCTGGTAATCTTCACTACCACCCAGTGCCTGTCTCACCTTCTCCCTAAACTCAACATTGCAGTCTTCCTTTTTCAACTTCCACTATTTGATCCTTGGGTCTGCCCTCACTCTCTTCCTCTTCTTGATCTCCAACATCATCCTACAGACCACCATCCTATGCTGCTTAACTACACTTTCCCCTGCCACCACTTTGCAGTCTACAATCTCCTTCAGATTGACTCTTCTGCATAGGATGTAATCTACCTGTGTGCATCTTCCTCCACTCTTGTATGTAACCCTATGTTCCTCCCTCTTCTTCAAAAACGTATTCACCACAGCCATGTCCATCCTTTTGGCAAAATCCACTATCCTCTGACCTTCTTCATTCCTCTCCTTGACACCATACCTACCCATCACCTCCTCATCTCCACTGTTCCCTTCACCAACATGCCCATTGAAATCTGCTCCAATTACCATTTTCTGTCCCTTGGGTACACTGTTCATCACTTCATCCAACTCACTCCAAAAATCTTCTTTCTCGTCCATTGCACACCCAACTTGCAGGGCATATACACTAACAACATTCATCATCACACATCCAATTTCCAGCTTCATAATCAATACTCTGTCTGACACTCTTATCACCTCCAAAACACTCTTGACTTACTGTTCCTTCAGAATAACCCCTACTCCATTTCTCCTCCTATCCACACCATGATAGAACAATTTGAATCATCCTCTGATCCACCTGGCCTTACTCCCCTTCCATTTAGTGTCTTGCACGCACAATACATCAACCTTCCCTCTCTCCATCATATCTGCTAACTCTCTCCCCTTACTAGTCATACTGCGAACATTCCTACGTTCCTACCCACAGTTCCACTCTCTTTACCTTCCTCCTCTCCTTCTGCCTCCGGGCACATCTCTCCCCTCTTCTTCTCCTTCTTTCTCGGCCAACAGTAGCCCAAGTTGTTCCAGCACCCTGTTGGCTAACAGTACTGGTGGTGGTATGGAAATGTGTATTGTTGTCCGCATATTGATTTGGCAAAATTTTACACCGAATGCCCTTCCTGACGTAACCCTCCCCATTTATCCGGGCTTGGGACCGGCATGAAGAAACACACTGGTTTGTGCATCCCCTGTGGCTGGGTTAGCTATTGTATAATAATAGTGATAATTTTTTTTGTTTTTTCATTTTTGAGCTTCCTAGACACCCCAAAGGTAGAATATCTCACAAAATAATTTTTCTCATAAAAACAGAAAATCCAGGGCCAAAAGGGTTAATTTCTGGGCAAGGTTAGGGAGTTAAATCTGAGAAATACAAACTTTGAACAAATACAGAATCAGGAATTAAATCTGGGAAAATCTGAAAATGATTGAAGAATCAGCCAAGCTGAAAGGGCAAGATGGGACCAAAATGAAGCAGAAGCAGACACAGCAGTAGCAAGTTGTGGTCTGTCTGGCTGTACTGACAAAATGGAGACAAGGCAGTCTCTGGGTATTGCTTATGGCTAAGGTTTGGCTGACACGGCAGCCAGAACAAATGATGATTGAGAAAAGTAAAAGGAAAAAAACAAAAAAAAAACAAAAGAGTTGACACCTTAGTGGAGTATTAGTTTAACAGGATGCAGATGCCACTTGGAGTGAGGTGGCTGATTGAATATGTGAGGAACAGCCACGTCTAGTGTGACAAGGACATCTCTGGGAAGCAAAACACCAAGACACAGCCAGCTTAGCACAAGTAGCCGGCTCCAATGAGCTTTCAGGAACAGAAAAAATCTAATTGAAAATGTATCCTTCATTATAAAGCTGACATTCTTTTCTTAGTTAACTTCTTTAGTTTTTTGGTTGCATTCTGTAAAGTACTAGCAAGAGGGAGAATTGACATCATGGAGACTGGACACTGAGATTTTATGTTGTAATGAAGACTGTTGCTTGGCGGCACATGCTGTGCAGTACACCTTAATGGTATCAAGTGACATGCAATGCCATGGATGCCAAAATACAAGCAAGACAAAACGAAACCAAATAAAAACTCAAAATAAAGAGAAAAAATAGTAGAAAGACCCAGCTGAAGAAACATTGAAGAAACTGTTCTGTCGTATCTACCAATGAAGCCCAAAATGTAATAATGACAATAAAAGGTGAAACCAAATAAACAACTTCATTGATTTTAGAAATGCAAAATGGTGCTCAGGATGTGTCATGAATATGAACAGTTTTTATTTTTTCTCTGTGATTATTCCACATAACTGTGCAAATATTTTTTTTCTTCTTTTTAAGGGATTCTAAATACTTTTAATTATTTTTTGCTATTGGCTTTCTTATCTGGGGTCGTTTTTGGTTTGCTTGAAAAATTTTGCATGTTGACAATCATTGTTGTGTTTTTTTTTTCTTTATTTGAGCTGCACTACTTGAAGTTTCTCTGCACTTTGCTACACACCAAACCAATACAAAACTCTACATTACAATTAGAATAACATTGGCAAAGAACGGAATACCAGGAAAAATAACATATAAAAACAGTGCGATAGAAGTCAGTGGTTATCCATCAAACTCAGATATACTGTCGCATTGCTGACCTCCGACCCAACTACTATGGCGATGGTGTAACAATAGTATCACAAAATGAGGGTGCCTCTGAAAAACAATATGGCAGCAGAAGAAGACCCAAATAAATTCTAAAAATGTCAAAATGAAAGTGAAACAGGAAACTAATATCCGAATTGGATTAAACATTGTGATTGCCTTTACTACACTATTGGCACGCAGACTTATTTTGCTAAAGTGGAAGAATCCTAACTCTCCTCTTTTAAGTCAGTGGGTAACTGATGTTTTATATTATTTGAAATTGGGAAAAAATGTAATTCTCACTTAGAGGATCTGTGCAGAACTTTTTCAAAACCTGGCAGGATCTAATCAATAATATTTTAGAATAAGCTCTTAAAGCACTGAGGAAGCAGATTCTCTTTCCATTTCTTTTTCTTCTCCATTTATCTTTATCTGCCTATTAAATTAATCAATTTATTTATTTTTTCTAGCTTTAAGTTTTACTCTGTTGGTCATGCTCTCTTTCTCAGGGGTGGGGGTTGTTTTGTCTTCACTCCTATTTTTTGTAAAAATTGATCTATTTTTATGGAATGATTACAATAAAATCAATAAAATTAAAAAATAAAAAAAAGACATCCCAAAAACAATAACACTTAAGTAATTATTATGAAATATACATCTAAAATGAAGAAACATATTCAACAGAACATAATCACAACAAAAAGCAGTTGCAGAAAGGTACAGGATCAGGAAATGAAAGAAAAATCAATGTACATTAATGAACCAACATCAAAACGGCCTATCAACTAAAGCCTAATGCAAAACCAAAAAAAAAAATGCTGTAAAACACACAAAGTGATTTTGAGAAAAACTAAAGCACGTGAGGTGAATCCAGAAACATGGATGAAGAAAAGTGCACGTCTCCATCTTATATGCACTTGGTGTGATGATATGATAACAACCAGGGTGCTGCTGATACTAACATATCATACAAAAGGACACAAAAAATGTGGGGAACAACCAAACATCAAAATCACATTGTCATATCTCGGAAATAAAACAAACTAAAAGATGCAGCACAAACTATACATAGCCAAATAAGACAAAAACAAAGTGCCAGACTAGGCTACCATACATCTGGGTTTCCCCAGAAATGTTCCCTTTTCAGGCGCCTATCTGGGTGTCCCAGTGGATTTTACAAAACTGTCGGGTTGTCTGAGTTTTTCACATTTTGGCCATTGTTCCCAACCATAATTATTTTTTTTCAAATCGCCTCCTTTTTTAAAAGTGCTTCCTACTGTATTATTATTATACATCAGATGAACCTGCAATAGCAATGCTGCAGATGAGGGGCACTCCAAGGAGGACGACTCCACTCCCCCAACCCCTCCACTCTAACATGAAAATCTCTAATGTGGACTCCCTCCCCTGCAATCTTTTATGATTTTTGTGTCCTCTATTTTGGTTTAGGAAATATGTTAACTCTATCTACGAGCATAGCTGAAAGGGCCAAAAATAATTAACAAATAGCAAAAGAATATCCTAACAATGGAGTACGGCATGTAGAAATTATTACCATTGTGTAAAGGTTGTATGTACTGTGGAGGATAATAACCACCAGGTCATCAGACACGAACACACATGTTGTGAAACCCTTCCCTGTAACATGACGATTCCATGGCTATCTTTGATTTCTCAAACAATACAAAACTGACATTCAAATGATGAAAAATGAAAAAAAAAGAAAAATTATAAAAAGTACAAAAACTGCAGGAAGCATGCCAGTAATAGAATGTGATATTGTCATTGTGCTGTTTCATTAACCACAAAACATTCCCTTATTCTTTTAATGTAATATGATACGGAACTCCTTTATAAAAAAAAAAGAGACAGCATTGTAAAAAAAATCTAAATAGACATAGTATAATAATCAAACAAATCTAAACAAAACAAAATTATTTTATAAGGAGCATTACACAGTTATTATGCACAGTTTTAATTCTACATCTCTAATAAAATATATAAATTTCCTCAAGCCACATTTTAAACTGTTTGTAACAAGTCATTTTGATTTTGTTTCTTCTACAAAGTATATTTTATTTAGTATATTTGCAGCCTTACAATCATGCCATTGATGATTTTTGAAAAATTATTAAATGAAACATGGGTGTTGCCACCTTCCACATTGCACAGTAGGCATGTTTATGTAATGTGCCCGAATCTGCCTCCTCCTAGACCAATCACTGCTCTAAGAGGAGATGTTTGCATAAGTGAAATATGGAGTGCGATGTAAAAATAACATTAAAATAAAGATCAAATGCCAAGTAGTGATACATTGTAATACATTATGTCCAAAAATAAAGTATATTGGCTTTTCAGTCTAAGCCAATCAGCTATAATGAAATGGATCGCTTAGCCCAAGTTTTCAGATGCTATCAAATAAAAAATGTGTGCATTCCATGGTGTGCCTGCTAAGGCTATCAACGTAGAATTTATTTCTCTCATTTGTGTTTTCGTAAAATTACATTCAAAACTACTGTAAGACCTGTGCATTTAAGAGCCAAATGACATGTGACATATATGCTGTGTCAATGTGGCGTGTAATTTTTTATTTTCTCCAGGTTTCATATATGGTGGAAGTACTGTTTTCATGAAAAAGATCTAGTTGACGTGTTCTGCATAACAACATGTTTTCATATCCTTTAAATATGTTTTCAGTATTTTTGTGAACATGTGTGTCAGTGTATCTGTATGTTTATACTGTATGTACAGTAGGTGGTAACGATTTGTGCAGACAGGAACTGGAGATTGATTTTTATCACATTTTGTTAGTTGTTAGAACTGATTAGGTTTAAGTTTGAATGTCAATAATTCATCTTCAGTTCAAGTTTTCAGTTTCATTTTTGTAATACTAACAGTTAGGCCATTGATGAGAAGTTTACAAAAGTTGACATACAAGTTTTAGACTTCAATCCAAGGCTCAGTCCTTCAGCTTTTAAAGTTCAAGCACAGTCATCATAGTAGCTGAACACTAATTACAAACAAACATAGATTACATTTTTTGCTATTACTGAATTACCACAATTATTTTGCCTTTAAATATGAATGGCTCTAAATATGAAATATAAACATCATTGGCATTGCATATTGTGCATATTGGGGTAAACTCATATTATATACTATACAGATGTTGTAAATATGGAGAAACTTACATACTGGCCACCCCATATTTTTACATATTTGTGATCATACTGAGACAGTGTTACAAAATTTTGCATAATCAATAACTAAAAATGTCCATAAACTAATTTTAAGGAACAACCTGCCAATTTTAGTAATTCACATAGGGCACGTGACAGTTTAAGGTGTTATATAGATGCTATGGCTGAACATTACCTCCTTCTAAACTACTTTTATGTGAATGCCATATATATAGTTAGCATAAAAATGTGCTGATCACAATGATGGGACAAACTATAAAAACAGTGGACAAACAAAAAACTTTACTTTGAAGGAATTGGACTTTTGATGTACTTTGATATTTTGCTTCTCTCCAGGTATTCCAGTTTTCCTCCTACATCTGCGTGTGTGTGTGTGTGTATGTGTGTGTATAGGTGAGTGTGATTGGCTCCTCCAATAGAATGGCAGTCTGTGTAAGGCTCGATCCTGCCTCACACCCTGTCCTGCCAGAAGAGTCTCACACACTCTGATCCTGCAAAGATTAGGCGAGTTTGGGAATGTTATGAAATAAGCATTCTTATGCATGAAATGTTCCAGTCAATCATTCTTTATGTATTATAATGCCATTAACTGCATTTCAAATTTAAAAATACCGATGAAATATAGATATGTAATATTTATTCTGTACTTTGTGTTCTTGTGAGCTCTATTTAAAATAAATGTTTAAAAACTCAATCCAGCAGCATGACTAGCGGTCAAAGCATTCTTCTCTTAGCCCTTTATTTCACGGCACTGAGTCATACAGCCATTCATAGACAATCTGATATCCATACATTTGACTGTATGTTCGTTCCACTGGCCACTTTACATATCTTTTGTCATCTTTAGGTTATTTCATATTACAGCATATATTTACATTTTGATCAACTTCCTACAGGATTCCCACCCAAGTAAAGCTCCCAGAATTTATGTTTAACTATCTCTCTTGCACAAAAGGAATTACGGTTTAGAAATTCAGACCCTCAGCAAACTAGTGAGAAACAAATACATAAACAATCATTAAGAGAATACCAATTAAGAAAATGAAAATTGCACACTCACTACCTAGTGCTTTCTAGCTTCCCTGATTTCCGAGGACATAAATATTATTGATTAGCATGTCCATTTGCTCCATCAAAAGTAAAATCAATCTTTTCATTGACTTACTGTCTTCAATGGCAGTAGTTAGAAACTACTCTGCATTTCTCACCCTCAGCACCGCTGCAGGTGCAGTGGAGGCCTTTGGCTAAGGTGCCAATAATGTATCTAGGACAGAAAACTCGAAACAAACTACCGCAAAGGCCATTGTGACAGCTAACCTTCAAACCTGTTGAACACACAGAATGGAAAGTGACCGTGTCACTGGTTTCTTTACACCTAACACTTTATTGTTAAAAGATGCTATATAAAGATTGACTATAGAAGAAAATATGCTAAAACAAGCACTGGTCCATAAAGTGGAAGTGCACAAATATCTTGAAATGTTTTCCCATGGCATTCAGTGTTTATATTAGGAAAGCCATATGTTTCAATTAAGATCTTGGATACTGACTCAGTTTTCAGGGTTACGGTTCATTACAACCACAACAGAGGTTTGGGAACTAACAACTTGCCAAATGACCAAAACTTGAACTAGCAGCTGTATCTCAAATCCTAACCTAACTTCTTGCTCTCCTAGCAAAGCCAGCAGTAGATTGACCAAGTAATACTACGAAAGGTCATTCAGCTTTGAACATCAGATGGCAGACAAAATGGAGGATTTTTTTTTGGAAGAATCCTCAGTCTATTCATACAGTATATTTACAAAGCTTGTTTAACCAAATGTTACATTTGCTTGTCCGTGCAGCAGTGCCAAACCCCATTTGGAGTGGAGCTTGATGGATGTTGCTCCTTGTTGTCCATAGCAAGCAGTCAGTATTATCAGACTTCGACGACATGTTCAGGGGGCCTCCTTCAATAGCACAAACAGTACCCCTTTGTGCATATAAAGCAGACTTTAAGGATCCTGTGTCCGTTGATGTTCAGAACGAGTGCACCTTTACTTTCAGGAATGGCACCTAGTGGGTAACAGCGGCCATTCAGTATTTCCACTGATCGATGACTGGGAGGTAGGGGGTCAACCTCGGTGCCCAGGGCACACACACCCTCAGAAATACAAATGGCACTCCTTATTTACATATGAACTCACACCCCTTAAATTTAATAAGTAATGAGCCTCAGATGACTGCTGCCTAAAAGCGTCTGCCTCTGTTACCCAATAGATTGGCCACCTCTGCCCTGTAACACTGGGCACAAGATAGGAGCCATCCATGGCCGAGGTTTGCTGCAGGACACACTCCCATGTGTCCGCACTCTCTCATACAGGGACAATTTTGAGTTGCTGTTTAACCTACCCTGTATGTCTGGGATGAAAACTAGACTAGACCATGTGTTGTGAGGTGGTTTAATTTTTGAATTTTTCACACCCCTAGAAGTATTTTTCAGAAGTTATTTTATTTTGGTTTTTTTTTTTGTTTAACATGTTGTAATTTATTTAATAACATGCATATTTTCTATTTGTTTTCATGTTATTTTGTTACTTCATCTTTATGATGCTACCTGGTTATTATGGATGTGTACACATGGCCCATGACATCGATGTCGATTACAAAGAGGGGTAAAAAGTGTAATTTTTTTCAGCCATTTTCTATCTGAATTTATAGATGCATCCCTAAAGACTACTTAGCATTTTCTAAACTTCTGATCTCCTTTTTGTTAACAACTTTTGCAAGTACTTTTTTGACTTTCGATTTTTACTTAGTGATTTTTTGATTCTCTGAAAGTATGGCTTTATTTCCTGGTTATGATCCTAACATGTTTTTTGACTACATTTTATTTCCTGGTCCTGTGCTTCATCTTTCTTCTGAGACAGTATACCATGGAGAAAAAAAAAGGAGACAGAAACACACACAAGTATAATTTACAAATTCCATTGAGTGAACAGGCCCAGATTTAAATCTAGTAGCTATGAGGCAGCAGCATTAACCACCACACCAACAGCTACCCGGGTGACATACTGATTAACAATATTTCTCCTTTTAATTTCTTAAAAAGCAGAACTCACCTACCCTGTTTTGCAGTTTTCATCCTCACAATTAAAAGGTCAAGCTTTTAGGCCTCTAAGGATAGATCACATTGCTTTTATTGGCTCAATTTGTGAATTGTAATCAATATGGCTTCATAAAGAGCAGATGCATTTTTCAGTCCTGTTTCAGCACTTTTTCTTCCCAGACAACTGATGGTGTTAATAAAACCAAGGAATTATTTCTGTCTATCAGATCCCAGGTATTATTACTTTCTGATGAGGATCATATACCAAATGGCTTAATAACACCACACATGATGTGACTGGTTCATAGTGTTATGATCGGAATTTATTTTTTTATTTTTTCTGACCTTCTCCTGTATCTTCTTTGATCTAAATTTCTCCTATTAGATGTTTAAATGTGTGCAGAATTCAGTTTTGTTACTTAAAAACATATTGGAAGTGTATATAAGTGTTACTGTGGCACCATTTTTATTTTTCATGGGCACTGTCATTTTGTAGACCATTTTATTTACTGTTGCTCTGTTTTTGTTAACCAGGAATAATCCTGTCTCGGAGGTCTACGGACAATTCCTTTGACTTCATGCTTGGTTTGTGCTCTGACATGAACTGTCAACTGTGGGACCTTATATAGACAGGTGTGTGCCTTTCCAAATCATGTCCAGTCAACTGAATTTACCATAGGTGGACTCCAATTAAGCTGCAGAAACATCTCAAGGATGATCAGGGGAAACAGGATGCACCTGAGCTCAATTTTGAGCTTCATGGCAAAGGCTGTGAATACATATGAACGTGTGCTTTGTCAATGTTTTTTATTTTTAATAAATTTGCAAAAACCTCAAGTAAACTTTTTTCACGTTGTCATTATGGGGTGTTGTGTGTAGAATTCTGAGGAAAAAAATGAATTTAATCCATTTTGGAATAAGGCTGTAACATAACAAAATGTGGAAAAAGTGATGCGCTGTGAATACTTTCCTGGATGCACTGTAGAAACAAAACAACAGAAGGAGTCCACTGCCATAGCATCTTACCCATCTTATCTGATAACATAACAATTGTCCATAATCTATATATTGTGTCAGACAACTGGGCACCTTGCCCCACTGGTACACCTGGAAAGTGGAAGGACTGGGATTGGGCAATACCTTCCCCGAGACATGAGAGGGCAGCCCCGCTGGTTTACATCAGGGCCATGGGACTGGAACTTGGAAGCTCAATCCTGTTGGGGCCCGTGGCCACTGCCAGGAGGCACTTGGACAATCCCGAAGCCTAGGATGGCAGCACTTCTGCCCCACTAGGAAGTGCTGCAGGAAGAGCATCAGGGAGCACCTGGAGCACATCCAGCTGCATTATAAAAGGGGCCACCTCACTCCATTCAAGGAGCCGGAGTCGGGAGGTAGAGAACAGAGCTTGCAAATGGAGGAGTTAGGGCGGTAGGAAAGAGAGGGGACTGAAAGAAAAGAGATAAGAAGAAATAAAGGACTGAGCATTGTGGGGTTGGTGCACTGTGTATGCTGTGTGCTATAAGAGAGAAAAATACATGTGTGTGTTCGGACTTGGGTGTCCTGTGTCTGTCTGTAGCCGGGCTGAATCACCACAATATATACAAAATACTAAAGTCTGTCTGTCTGTCACACAATTATTTGAAAACAACTTGGGCTAGAACATTGATTTTGGTCTAAATCGAAAGCTAATAATCTGATATGTTCTGGAAATGCAAAAATGTGAGATAGCAGCAACCTTCATCAAGTGATCTGGAGATGTGTGCTTTTTACAACAAAAGGATTGAGAAAGTAATAGGGCAAAAAAAGAGCATTGACATCTGCTGAGCATCAAACACCAATTGAGTGATGAACACCATAATAGAAAGAAGGGCAACACCATCTACTGAGCCTTCATGTACATCATAGAAGGCGATTAATTGATGAAGACTGAGAAAGAACACACAGGTAAGAAAAAAGTAATCCTGAGTATAGTCGGACATGTTCTGAAAATTCCAAAAAGTTTAGGGTGCAGTAATGTGGTGGCAACTTTACTGGTGGACAAAAAAGTTTATTGTAATAAGAGCATGGTCTCTGTAAGCCCATCTATTGATAATTCTGCAGGACACTTTACATTAGTATTTAGAATTCATAATTAGGTGTAGTGTGTAAGTATTGTGTTTATTCAGTCATCAAAAGTGGCAAAGAACTCCTCTATCTCCATCTATGGAGCGTCAAGCTCAGCACAAAGGGTACTTAAGAGAGAGAAACTGAGTAGAAGGCAGACACAAGGGCTCATAGGCTTGAAAGACAAAATCCAGAATATAGAATACTCGAATGGGAACAAGACAGAAGTGCATGCCATCAAACAAGCACGACTTAGGAAAGTTACAGTACATCACCCATGTGATCACTGTGCAACTGTCTTTTTTCATGATGAAAACAAAAAAAAAAGTGTTACCAAAATGGAACAGTTCAGCTTGCTCTGTATGAATCACCTTTATTTTAGGACTGTGAATCCATGTATTTCACTAACATACAGTACAGTGATCCCTCGCTATATCGCGCTTCGCCCTTCACGGCTTCACTCCATCGCGGATTTTATATGTAAGCATATTTAAATATATATCGCGGATTTTTCGCTGCTTCGCGGGTTTCTGAGGACAATGGGTCTTTTAATTTCTGGTACATGCTTCCTCAGTTGTTTGCCCAGTTGATTTCATACAAGGGACGCTATTGGCAGATGGCTGAGAAGCTACCCAGCTTACTTTTCTTTCTCTCTCTCTTGCGCTGACTATCTGTGATCCTGACGTAGGGGGTGTGAGCAGGGGGGCTGTTCGCACACCTAGACGATACGGACGCTCGTCTAAAAATGCAGAAAGATTATCTTCACGTTGCTACCTTCTGTGTGCAGCTTTTAAGTATGCTGCACGGTGCTTCGCATACTTAAAAGCTCAAAGGGCACGTATTGATTTTTTTATCTGTCTCTCTCTGCTCCTGACGGAGGGGGTGTGAGCTGCCGCCTTCAACAGCTTTGTGCCGCGGTGCTTCGCATACTTAAAAGCAAACAGCCCTATTGATTTATTTGCTCCTTTGAAGAGGAAGATATGTTTGCATTCTTTTAATTGTGAGACTGAACTGTCATCTCTGTCTTGTCATGGAGCACAGTTTAAACTTTTGAAAAAGAGACAAATGTTTGTTTGTAGTGTTTGAATAACGTTCCTGTCTCTCTACAACCTCCTGTGTTTCTGCGCAAATCTGTGACCCAAGCATGACAATATAAAAATAACCATATAAACATATGGTTTCTACTTCGCGGATTTTCTTATTTCGCGGGTGGCTCTGGAACGCAACCCCCGCGATGGAGGAGGGATTACTGTAATAGGTAATTTTGGAAAAAACACCATCTGAGTTGTGCTACCCTATGAAATAGTTTCCTGAACTCCATTCCTGAATAGAAACATCACACACAGCATATGTTGTTAAAACTTGAATAAAATTAGTGATCAACAAATCAGTTCAAGTTTTCAGTAGTACTAGGGTGTTGTACCGTGTTAGCCATCATGGATGTGGTGAGAAGTTAAGCAAAATGACACAATTTATTGGCTAACTAGAAAGATTACAATATGCAAGCTTCCGAGGCAACTCAGGCCCCTTCTTCATTTTGTCAAGCTTTTTCCTGCGTTGATACAAGCTCCTGTATCTGTCCTTTCATTAAGGATTAATGCCATAATCACACACAGTAGTCAAGGCAGTGTCTTATGTATGCCATGTAAATTGTGCCCAGACTTGTGTTGGCCTACTCCAAAACCTATGAATTTTCTCAAAACCAATAAACTTTGAACAGTGTTCAGACTGTCTTGTGTCTAACATCAAAGTAAATAACAGGTGATGTAGCTTCAAGATGATGCTTGAACCAAATGCATATACTGTAGCTTGTAATTTTAGTATTTTACAATTACATGGGTTAAACTACTGTGTCTGGTTACTAATACAGGAATGTAATTCATTCAGTGCAATTTGCAAATTTGGATTAGGGTTAAATGACTGACAAAATGCTTGCCCCATAGCTAAGGTCATATTATCTGCTTATTTCCATCTTGAAGGGTAGGGACAGAGGGCACTATGAACTGTAAACAGTTGTACAATGGACATGTACTTGAGTATGGGACAGGTGCTCACTAAATAAAATGTATTATTTATGGTTGTCCTTCTGATAACTACATGTCCATTTAGTGCTCATTGTGACTGTTACACGGCTGCCAGTTTAGCAAAGGGAAGATAAATATTTAATGACTGGAAATTCCCACTGTTACTACCTGTTGTAAGCAATCCTAATAAACAAAACATTATTAAATGTATATGAAAATAAATCAATTTCATATTGCATTTCTAAGACAGCTCACAGGTCTTTAAAAGGTTTCCATGGAAACAAAACAAAGATGCCCATGGCTTTACAAAGTATTCTTTAAAGATGTCCACACAGATAAAGTAAGGCTTTTGTATAAAAGAAGTGTGCTATCAAGCCCTGGCATTTATAGCGTGAATTTAAATAAAAGATGCTTAATGTTGTCTGCTGTTTCAAATGCACAGATGTGTCTCCCTATAGAGCTGCACCATTAGTGCTGATGTAGCTATTTTCATGCCATCATTTAACTTTTGTTGTAGCATAAATTTATTAAATATGTTTAAAAACCTAGATTAATGTGGAGTAGATGCAAGGTTTACACTTTTAAAACTTTTATTTCTGCTGACATGTTTCAATGTATGCATTCACTCTCTTTAAAAGAAGTTACAGACAGATAGATAGACAGATAACACTCACAAAATAAAAGTCATAACTATGCAAATTGCCATAACAGCATGTTTAGCTACCAAAAGCTGCACCTTGGTATCACTTCTCCAAGCATCTTGAACTGTTTTAGGAAGAAACAACACCATTCATCATTTTGAAGATGATCTGAAAAGTGGCTTACAAATGCCATACAGTCACTCAGTTGAGATCTAGTGACTTGGATGGTCATAGTACTATTATGATCTGGTATTATTATATTTTGACCTTTTAAAATTTTTCTTCATTTGTTACATTTTTTTAACAAAGCTTTGATTAATTAGGATGAAAATATGCTTTGGTGTACATTTTCATTGCTTTTTTTTTCCATTTACCATGATGCCATTTCGTTTTCTAACAAGAGCTCCCATTTTGTCACACCGTTTCCACGATGTGACGTTCCATTGTTTAAGGGACATAACTAGCACAACAGAACAGATGGCACTGTGACCTAAACACTGCAGATACATTTCTAAAAAATGTTTACTTAGCACTGTTCCTTTGTCCTTGTTAGTAAGTTTTGGCTGGGGTACTTCTACTTTGAATATGTAATTGGTTATCGATTTTGACACTTAAGTTTTTGTCCTTGTTTACCCCAATTCTGTTCTCGATTACTTCTGCTTTATTTAACTGCTGTTTCCATATCTAAAGCAGAACAGGTGTACTGTATATGATCATCATTCTCAGTCTCATAGCCCATTCATTGATGGCCTATGAAGGGGGACCATTGTCTTTGTGTAAGGTTTGAATTCCAACAGTACAGAAATACTTCACAATGAAATGAATGAGATCACTCACAAACGTCAGGTATTTACTGGCACTTACCTTGCCTATTTTAAAGAATTGGTGGAATCAAAACAGTGCCAGGAAAATGTACTACATACCAAACAAGTCCCCAGAACCCCTCACATCTGGGAAGACACATTCAGGCCTGAACTGTTGATGTACACAATACATCTACTCATCTGTTTGTTAATACCAAGATAAAGAATGACTTAAATCAAGTGAGTAGGTACCAATGGACTGTGTGTCTTCAATTCAGACAGAATGGTCAAGACCAGATTTAAGTGGCTCTAAACATGACTTAGAAATGAGTTCCATACTCATTGGCATGAAGTTATGATATGCAACAACAATGCTAGGATTTCCATACTTGTCACCCTTAAGCTTGTGTTGAAAACAGGCCATCACTTAGATATACCCAACCAATAAAGAGAATGTTGATGACGCTAGCAGTAATGCACCTTTCCATTGGTCTGCCAACTGCCAGAAAAACTCAGAAAAAGAAATTGAAGACATAACTTGTGTGATATCAGAGACATCTACAGTTAGTCAGCTGTCACCATGCTTTTCCATCAGACTTTGTCACAAATGAAGTATGACAGCAGATGACCCAGAGTTCATTCAACTTCTGCCACTGAAACAAAAAAAGGATATTGCCGCAGGGGGGCAAGTAGTGGAAGTTTTAAAAAATATCATCTGGTGTGATGAATCCCAGTAGCTGCTGATTCATACTAATGAAAAAAATCAGGATGTTCCAAACACCACAAGAATCTTTGGACAATTTAATGTTGGCAGTCTAAAGGTGAAAGGTGAACATTGTCGCTGATAATAAAAAGAAATCATACAATTTTTATATTATTTTACAACCCTGATTCTGAGATACATCCTGTAGATGCACTAGGACACAGTGATGTTACCTCAGGTTATTGGGTGTTTTGGGTCTTTGAGCATCATAAAACCTCACCCATGCAACCCAGTCAGTATTGAGCAGACCCCAGCTTGTGTCCCAGCAGCACTGGCCCACGGATCACCTTTCTGATCCATAGCCATCTGAAGGCTGTCTCAGTAGACCCTGTGATGGTCCTGATGACTTTCTTCTTACCATCCCTAGCAATACCAAGTACGGAGTGGACTCTACAGAGTAAGTAACTGGCCTAATTCAACAGACTCACAGTGAGCCTTCCACCTTTCTCTCTGGTACTGTGTGAGCAGGTTCTGATAGTTGTCCTGCTCCTGCTCATTCGCATCCTCAATATGATCTTTCCAGGAGACCATCAACTCGATTGAGGATGGCCTGCTTTGAAGACACTGAAGAAATGACCAAATCTGGCCTCATCAAATTTGTTGCTATTTGGTGGGGAAACTTCTGCTAACTTTCCAGGTCAACTTGAAATAGCCGGTCTGATGTGATGTTGAGCAGGCCTGATGCTGATCATGAGCAAGGTTGATGTTTGTGTTGTACTCCAGCTTGGACGAAGGAGATGTGCTTCCTCTGGTCACAATATTTGCTGGTGGTAATGGATGTAGCAATGCTCTCTGCCACTGCTTTCAGCGCCTAGTCATGTGGCTACTAGTAACGACCTTCCACCAAGGCTTTAGGACAGCCGCTGCAGATGAGCTCCAGTGAGCCCCTTCTTGAATCCTGAGCTAGTGCTCTTGCCCAATACGTGGAGGTTTTGCAAGGCTTGGCAACAGCTCCAGATATGGAGGTTTGTAGGGCTTGGCAAGACAGCAAACACAGCCTGAGTCTGGAATTTAATGCACTGGGGTCTGCCTGATAGATGTCAGTCTGCTCCAGCATTTCATCCTACCTGATCCCTGCTGCTGTATGCCCACCATCCTGCTAAACATCTTCTGTCCAACTTCTTTTTGGACTAGCTGCTGTCTATCCTTACCTTCGGCCTTGTCGTAGCAAGGTTATGGAAAGGAGCTCAACCCTACTCATCCAGTGGCCACTGCCACCACCAGAGCCATATGGCTGAGCCTACATTCATCCATTCATTTGCCAAACCTGCATAGCACCGTAGAAAGTGAATGGAACCTATCCTAGCAGCATAAAATAATAATTAATTACATTTATAAAGTGCTTTCTCACTTCTCAAAGCACTTTACATAGGCAGAGGGGAGCCATTTCAATCACCACCAATGTGTAACATCCAAGGCCAAACCAGGAACCAATACTGATATGCCATGAATTCAGTACATCTGAATAAACATCTCAACTATAAGCACACTTTTCAAAAGACAAATTTCAACTCAGCTGGGTACAAGTTTCAGCAAAGCACCACTGTGCATTAGAAATGTGCCATAGATCACATTCTTTTCAGACAGCACACATGGCTGCACTTTGGTTTAACTACAGAGGTCACAGTAACCCCAAAGAAGTTGCAAAAGTTTACTCAATTTATTGCAGGAGTCGAAAGAAATTCATAAACTAAGATGAACTGTCAGTGAAATAATTAATAAAATTCAGAAAAAGCACAAATCCAACAAAAAAAATAAAAACCGAAAATATCTCACTTTTGCACTGTTTAACACACCATCATAAAGTCTGTCAAGCACATGGCATTCATTGTTAACACTTTAAGGGTGTTAATTTTGACTGCTGACTTCCAATAAAAAGTGCAGTGGTGTTGTGACCTTGAGCGCCTTTGCTACTGTACATAAATAAAAGTGAGAAATGAACCAAAGCAATTTCCACTTTGAAATACTGTATGAGTGTGACTGTACACAGTAAACTTAGTGAAGCGCAGTTCCCTGCTGTGACATTGTTAGCAAAGCAGATGACACATTCTCAAATAAAAGGAAATCATTTTTTTTTATTTCAGTACAAACAAGTATTTAAATACTAGTCATACAGACAACTTTAAAATTCATTGCCTATGTTAATTATTCTGGAGGTGGCCAAACACAGTCCATTATGGTTGCAGCATGGTCATTCGAAACACTGGCTAATGAGAAAGTCGCATCATTAACCAAATTCCTTGTATAATTAGTTGCCACTTGGATTCCATGTAGGGCACAACAATGTTATTATCTCTTTGTAGCAATTTCTAAAAAAATGTCTTTTATGTCTGTGTCAGTTGTCAAATGTCTGTTACAGATTTGTATATGAGTTTATACTGTGCAAAGGATAGGGGGCGCCATTTAGCCCTAGACCCCAAATACGAACACAAATAAAGGGTGTTTATTTCAAATACCTTGTAAACACAAGCACACCACAAGTTGTTTCTTCTCCTCTCTTGTATCCTCTCCTCTCTCTACCACACTGCTCTCCTCCCAGCTCCGACACTCACAGGACAAGGCAGTGTGGTCCTTTTTATTGAGGACCTGGGAGTAGTTCCGGTGCCAGGGTGTTTGCCCGTTTGAAGCACTTCCAATAGCATGGAGTTACCCTCTTGTGGCACACAAGGATCCCAGCAGGGCTGAGTTATCAGACTGCAATTCCCAGCATGCTTACTGGTTTCCCACCAGGCACCAATATTGAGGGCAATTGCCACCTAGCATTCTGGGGGAATAAACAGCCCCCCAGCAACAGTTCTTCCCTGCCCTTCACTTTTTGCCGGTTAAGGAAGGTACTCCAAATATATCCAGCCGGGGCACCTGTCCATCTGCCTGGGGCTTCCCATCTGTGTAAAGAATAATCCTCTCCTTCATCTGGGATGTCTGTTCATCTACCTGGGGAGTCTCGTTTGGGTACAGCATCTTTCTCTCTCTTGGCTGGGATGCCTGTCAGTCCACTTGGGGCCTCCCGTCCGGGTAAGGATCCTTCAGCCTCTCCTGGTCAGAATGCCTGTCCATCCTGTGTGGCACTTACAACTGACTGAGAAATGAAAGTGTGAATAAGTATACAGAATTACAATATTGCATGGCTAGCACTGCCGTCTCACAGATCCAGTGTCCCATGCTGCTGTGTGTGGTGTTTGCTTACTCTCTTTGTATCTATAGGGGTCTTCCTCTAGGTGCTCAGTTTTTAATGTCACATCTCAGATGTGTATGGCTGACTCTCATTTCACCTGGTATAGCTATGTGAATAAGTGGACCCTGCAATGGACTTGCACTGCTCATTTACCTCTGGGATAAACTCCTGTAACTTACATACCTTAACTGAATTAATCAGGTTTGATAAGTTTAAATATACTGCTTTGTATTATTTTTATGTATGTTTAATATGCAGTAGCAAAGAAATATAAACTATTAGGTTTTACAATATGACTTTTAGTTTCTTAAATGAATTTCCAAATTTGCACATTCCAGACTGAAACTGAGCAATCTCAAGAGCTCGTCATAATCTACAGCAACAGTCACCAACCTTATTAACTGTAAGTTTCATTTTTGAAATTTAAACAAAACAAAAACCTACTATCATACTATATATGCCAGTCATACAGTATGTTACCCAGAATAGGTGTCATTTAGCTTATTTCCTCAGTAACTACAATTAGTTAAAATAGCACTACTGCTTTGCAGTATGGAGATGAGGGTTCGCATCCCAGGTCCTCCCTCCCTGGTGGAGTTTGCATTTTCTCCCCGTGTCTGCGTGGCTTTCCTCCAGGGTCTCCGGTTTCCTCCCACTGTCCAGAGACATGCAGGTTAGGTGGACTGGTGATACTGAATTGACCCTAGTGTGTGGTTGAGGTGTGAGTGTTCACCCAGTGATGGACAGGCACCCTGTCCAGGGTTTGTTCCTGCCTTGAGCCTTATACCACCTGCGGCCCTGTTCTGGACTAAGCGGGTTAGAAAATGGCAGACTTATTTTATTAAGGTGCTGACAATCATGGCATTCATAGTCAGTGGCCTGTGGCTGCACACTGTCTGCAAGTGCCTGGAGTTTGGACTACAGTTTGAGATGGCAGGTTTATCACTTTGCTTAACCTATCAAAACATCCTGCACTTCTAGTTTCTCCCCAGTTTCTGGTTGAAGTGTGTTGTGTGCTTATGCACATCCCATCTGATTTGTATTTTTTGCTTTTGGTTTCATCAGCAATTTCTGATAGTGGAATTTGAGGGATTTGTGCAGCGTTTTATTTTATATGTTTGCTAACTTTCTGTTCTGCAAAATAGTTTTCTTTATGAAAATTGCTGTTTTGAGTGTTTCCAATTTTTATATTGCATTTGCAATGTTTACATCTTGTATCTGGTTGTGACATTATTCATTGGGCTTTCACTATTTCCTACTACTGGACTTTATAATTTTTTTATTTAATAATTATTTTTCTTTCATCGAATACAGCATACTGTTCATATTTGTAGAATGTTTGTGTTGACATACTTCAAGGGAAAAATAAGTCACAGTTCCTAAAAGTCATTTGAAAATTGTCATTTATCTTGTCTAATTCCAAATATTCCCTTCAAGTGGTTTCTTCCCTGATTTTAATATTGATTTCCCACCCTTTACATTCCCAATTACTCTCTTTGAAGGCAACAAAATCTGACAGAAAGCACAAAATGTTAGTCATATCTGTCACGTTTTGCTTCCCTTGCTTTTGACACAAACGGCTGAAAAATATGACAGCAATTTTCAGTCGCTGCCTTCTTTTTCGACAGCCCTTCCAAATCATTGTTTTTACTGAGTCTAGGAAAAATAATCCGAGTATAAGTGTAAAATGTTATAGGTTTTTTGAAAGCGGTGTTCACAGATTCAGAGTGAAGCACAATGCATCCTTGGAACAACAGGTTACAAACAATCTGTAGCCGGGAATGTCTGTTAACTCCCAATTTCTCTATAATCACACACGAGAACATACATAAACAAAAATGTATGTAGACTCAAAGCTATTATAAAAAAGGTTAAATAAATGTACAAATACTGTATTCTTCACTAACTTTCACCGCTGAAACCTCCCTTTGCAAACCAGTCTAGTAACTCAAGCTCACCCCACAACAACAGCATTTTTCGTGTGTTTAACTACATCTTTCTCACTGCTTTTCACTTCTTCAGGAGAGAGTAAACTCCAAATAATGAGCGCTACAAAATACATGTGAATCCGAGAAGAGTCTGCTTCGCGAACTTTGGGAAAGGGTGTTAACTACGCCAGGGTCAGGTGCTAAGCTTGCTCTGATTGGCTGATATATTCCTTGCGCTTTGTTAGACTTACACTGAAGGCGCATTTTGTAAATGTTTGCGCTTGCATAGGCATGTCCGCTTGTATAGTTGGATGTACATATGTTTGTATTTATTCACAGGTTTTCACATTTTAATGCTTATTTTGTGTGTTTTATTGTTTTTCAGAGCTAATTTTCATTTTTTTTTCATATATATTGTAATGGCGGCACCAGCAACTGTGGCTGTGACAGATAGGGGACGCTATCGCTCCCTTGAACCCTCAGACTATACGCCAGACACCAGATAAAATCCAAATATTGAATTTATTATTAATAAACAGTGCACAAAGCACCACCACTCCACAAATCTGCAATAAACAATATACAATAAATAATCAATCCTCCACTCCCAGACGCGTTGCCACCCTTCCACCCAGCTCAGTTCAATCTCTGGGATTTGCCATAGTCCTTTTATAGTCCGTGACACAGAAGTGTTTCGCTTTTTCTGTCCATGTGACTAGGAACACTTCCGGGTCAGATAAAAACTCCTTTTCTTCAACCCAGAAGCACATCATTTCCTCTGTCCACGTGCTTAGGACGCACTTCCGGGTTGTAGGGAAAATACTCCTTGTTCCTCCCTGCAGCGTCCTCTAGCGGCCCCCATGGTATCCAGCAGGGCTGTGGATAAAAACTCCATTGTCCAGGATTCCCTGCTGGTCTTCGGGGCACCTCCATGTTGCAGGGAGGTCTCCATCTGGCGGCCTGGGGGTATTGGCCGGGATGAATGGCCGGCCATATTCCACAGGCATCAATGGCAAGAACAAAGCAGCGGCTGTCTTCAGGACACCTCATGTGAGATGTAGTCACCTTAATGGTATTTTTGCCCCTAACCAACAATTTTAAGGCTGGTTGCCCTTTTCAAGGCAAGCAGCACTTATATGTTATATAAATGAATCACAATGATGTGAAGTATTGACGATAAAAGCTACATAATCCATCATCATGCTAGTAAGAGTTATTTTAATTTGGAGTTTTCTTTGTATCTCTTTAATTTAATCTTCTAGTATGTGTTTTCTTTTTTTTTTTTTTTTGACAAAGGTTCTGGAATGGTCAGATTCTTCCAGCTACAGAAGAAACTCCATTGTTTCTTAGATCTGGGTTCTGTCATTTTGATGTGACCTGTCACCAAGCCACCAAGCAACTGCTCAACTCTCAACTGCATTTGAAGGCCTTTCCAAGGATGTGTTCCTTTATAATCTCCTTTTGCGCTGTACCTCAGTAGTGGGTTGGAGACAACCAAAACCCTACCCCTTCCAATTTATTAGTAACCAGTCTTGCCAGAAAAGTGCTCTCTGTACAAATACACACACATTCTCCATATAGAATTAATTGTACAATTTGATCGTGGGTACCCCTTAGAGCGTAAAAACAACTATATGTTTCATCAAATCATCAATTTGTATGTAAATATGTCTATAATAATGTATTTATTCACAGGTTTTCACAGTTTTTAATTCCTATTTTGTGTATTTTAGAGCTATTTTTCTTTTTCTTCATATATATTACAGTGGTGGCACTGGCAGCTGTGGCAGCAATGTCAAGAACAAATCGGGAAGAATCATAGCAGTAACTGAATGACTGTTGTCACACACGTGCGCATGGGAGGCAGCTGAAGGGCTCACAAAGGGATAATTTCATGCCAGACCAGGGGGTCGCAAGGTGCACTAATCCTCCCTCTTTTTCATTGGCGGACCAACCATGGAAAAGTTTGCCTGGACTCAAGGACGTCACTTCCAGTTCCGGGTCCAATGACATAACTTCCGGCTCCAGTCCTGATGACATCATTTCCGGTTCCTCCCCCAGTGACATCATTTCCCCTGCCCGGCTTTAAAACCACCATCTTTGCCTATTATGATTGTTCTATTGTTGGACTGAAATCTGTTGAGACCTGTTCTATGGAACCAGCCTTTCAATTTTGGCAGCCTAATTCAAGTATACGGGCGGCTGGGCCCAAACCTCTTCCTGTGTCTGTCCAATCATTTCACACCGTTCTGTAAGTGTATTAGCCATTACAATCCCACACAGGTGCAATCTATAAAAGGAAGCATCTGTACAGCTATCTTCCATTTGTCTTCAGTCTACCTCTGTCTGCTGGGTGAGCAGTCCTTGCCAGGATAGCAAAATAACAAACAGCCATGAAAAAGAGTTTTGATTGTCCGAATGTAATGCTTACCTCAATAGTGCTAATACTGTTAACAAGAATGTGGACAATGTTTATGCTAAGGTAAGACTTGCAGCTGAGAGTTAAGAAATCCTCCACCATTATTATACCTTGGAAGACACAATGAGTGTCTGATTTAAAGAGAACATGTTGGAGGGCTGAGCATAAATGTAGAAAACTAAACTGATAGTCCTCTACAAAATATTGAAATCTAAAATAACTGAATATAAAAACATAGTTCACCTTGAGAGGCAGTCCTATTTCTCTAAAATTATAAATAATAATGCTGGCAATCCAGACTTTTTCAATATTTTTTAAACACAAAAGAAATACTAGAAATAATATGGGACATCCCCCCAAAGTTAATCTGATTGAATCCCAGCATGCATTTTTATGCAAGTTAAATTCTTTCACTGGAATAGATCGATCCGAACTACATAGAACAATTTCTCAACTGAAATCCTCTCCCTGCATCCTTGACCCAGTACTTGACATAGTAAACTCATCATTAGATACAGGGGTCTTCCCTGACTTTTTTTTTCTGTCCTCCTAGCCATCTGACCTTACCTTTTTTTGTTACTTATTCTTGAATATTATTGCCTGATCTTATTCATTTTTCTTTTTATATAACCTTCTCTTTCTCGTCTTGTAAAGCTCTTTGAGCTACATTATTTGTATGAAAATGTACTATATAAATAAATGTTGTTGTTCTCAGTATTGCGCTCTCTGTCTTTAGAGCACGTTATGTTAGATGTACGTTTTCCTTGTGTCATCTTGACAGTATTTTTGCTCCTGGCAAACTATTTTCAGGCTGGTTCCCTTTCCCAAAGTAAGTATCACATATACAGTATAGCCTACTGCTCAAAAAATGTAGGGAACACTTAATCATCACAGTCTTAAAATCAAGTCAGTGAAGCTTCAGGGACATCAGTCTATCCAGCTGGGAAGCCTAAGTGATTGTGAATCAACTTCACCTGCTTTGGTGCAAATGAAAGTGACAACAGGTGCACTGGAGAGGCAACAGCAAGACAACCAAAAAAAAGGAAATGCTTTTGCAGGTGGCGGCCACAGACAGTTGCTCTGTCCTTATCCTTCCTTCCTGACTGATGCTTCTCTAGTTTTGCATTTTGCTAGAGTCCTTGTCACCACTAGCATCATGAAGCAGTACCTGCAGCTGTTTCTGGTTGCACAGGTAGTCCAGCTCCTCCAGGATGGCACATCCATATGTGCCGTCAGAAGAAGATTTGCTGTGTCTCCCAGCACATTCTCAAGAACAAAGAGGAGATACCAGGAGACGGGCCATTACATGAGGAGAGCTAGACTGTGCCGCAGAATGGCATGCACACTGTTAGAAACACACTCCATGAGGGTGGTGTGAGGGCCTGATGTCCTCTAGTGGGATCTGTGCTCTCAGCCCATAACCGTGCAGTTCGAATTGGCATTCGCCAGAGAATACCACAATTGGCATCTCCACACTTGGCACCCCATTCTCTTCACAGATGAGAGCAGATTCACACTGAGCACACGTGACAGATGTGAAACCATCTGGTGACAGCATGGTTAACATTATGCAGACTGCAACGTCATTCAGTATGACCACTATTGTCGTGGGTCATTGATGGCCTAGGTAGGCATATCCTTAGGCAGTCGCACAGATCTACACATACTAGGGAATGATACTTTGACTGCTGTTAGGTACCAGGATGAAACCCTCAGAGCCATTGTCAGACCTTATGCTGGTACAGTGTGCCCTGCGTTCCTTCTGGTGCAGGACAATGCCCAGCATCATGCGGCCAGAGTGTGTAGGCAGTTCCTGGATAATGAAGTCATCAATGCCATTGACTGGCCCACATGTTCCCAGACTTGAATTCAATTGAGAACCTCTGGGATATTATGTTTCAGTACATTCTACACCACTAAGTAGCGCCACAGACTTTCCAGGAGTTCACTGATGTCCTGATCCAGGTCCGAGAGGAGATCCCCCAGGACACCATCTGCCGTCTCATCAGGAGCATGCTCAGACGCTGTCAGGAGTGTATACAGGCACGTGGGAGTCACACACAGTACTGAGTCACATTATGAGTTGCCATGATGAACTTCAAGCATGTTGGATCAGCCTGTGATTTCAATTTTTGACTCTGATTTTCAGAGTGATATTGAATCTAGCTCTCAATGGGTTGATGTTTTGGTTTTCATTGACCGTTGTTACATCATTTTGTTCTCAACGAATTACACTATATTACTTAATAAAGATTTTCAACTTGAATATTTCCTTCATAGAGAGGCGATGTGTGATTTAAGTGTTCCCTTAATTTTTTTTGGACAGTGTATTTTATGTAAATTAATCTATCACAGTGCTGGTCAGTATTGACAATGAAAGCCATATACTGTATGTCCATGGTGCTGGTAAGGGTTACTTTTATTCAGAGTTTTATTTGTATCTCTTTAATGTAAAGTTCTATAGTTTGTTTGTTTTTTTAACAAAGGTCCTGAAATAGTCAGATTCTCCCAATTACAGTAGGAGCTTCACTGTCTTAGTTCTGGACTCACATCATTTTGATGTGAGCTGTCATCAAGCCACCAACCAACTGCCAACTACATTTGAAGATCTTTCCAAGGATTCATTCCCCTTTTGTGGTGCAGCTCTCTAATGGCTTGGAGACAAACAGAACACTACCTCTTCCAATTTCCCAGCCACCAGTCTTGCCAGTAAGGAGATATCTGTACAAATACACAGACATGCTCTATACACAATTAACTGTACAAGTTGCTCGTGGGTACTCCTTGGAGCATGGTCCTTGAATTCTTTCCCGGAAATACTTAAATATAGTACAAGTTGTATCAAATCATCATCAGTCTGAATTTTAATAGTATTGGACAGGCTGGCTTAGACTTTGATAAATGTGATGAGGAATACTCACTGCTTGTTAGCACCCTTTAGAATGAGAGGAGGCTTTACCGGGTGTAAACAGACTCGAATGCAGTTCTTGGTGACATTAATATAGTCATCCTTCTCTCCTGAACCCTTAATTTCTTAAATAATTATTAAATGTATATCTTCTGGGACATTTTGATTACCCGATTTGTACACAGAAATTAAATAAACTGTAATAACAGTAATGCACAGATGGATACTATTACTTTCATTTATCACAGGAAGAGGTCAGAAATACTGCAGGGGATCTCGTTATTTAATCGCTTTATGATTAGTTTGATTGTACTTCACGTTTTTTTCAGCCTCGCAATTACAGTGATTGGCTGTGGGGACAATCTTCTAAAGATAATGATCGTTCTAAAAATAAGAGAACTACAATCAACTTTCTACATAAGGACGTCATAACTAATTTACAATAATTCTTCAGCTACACCCCATCATTCTCCCAAGAGTCATTACCATGCATGGTAAAACCATGTTTGATCATTGGACAATTTCATCATATGGTCTTCTGGTTACTTCAAAACTGCTTTCTCAGTGCTGGCAGTGACACTGACTTTGTTGTGAAGCAGGATGAGACTGTTTGTAGCTTTAAAGGTAAGGTTACCAGCCCAAATTGACTGTCCCAAAGTATTTTCATAAAATATAATTTGTCCCATACAGTATTTTACATGTCATCTCTTAGTGCAGTTTTGTAACTTATGCAGACATTTAACAGTGCATGTGGTTGCAAGCTGCGTCTCTCGATAGTAAATGCATAAATGGAATACATTTAATTATAATTCACCTTTGATCAATTCAAAACAGGCAACTTTTGAGAAGTCATAAAGTTTGTAACAGTAAAGATCACAGGTTGGGAATATTTAGTTAGCTAGCCTTGGCCATTTATACACTCCATCCTCAAATAGAGAGCATGCAGCTTTGACTAAGAAATAACATTTTTACATTCTGTGCTTATCTAAATTACAGCACAGTTCGTAGTAATATTGCTATTTTAATTCTAAATGTGAGGTTATCTGTTTGTACTCTGCATCTTTCATTGTAGTCTGGCAGATTTAGATGCCTTCATGGGGAATCCTAGTTTTGATCGGTGTGAGCAGCTAATTCACAGCACACCAGTAAAATCAAATATATTTTATGGCCCTGGCTCATATGACCATGGAGAAACACAGATATTTTTAAAATATGTGTCACACTGCATATTTTTTGAGTGACGACAGACCAAAACATACCATTTTGCACATTAGTGCATTTTTTGTACAGGAAATTGCACAACACTGGTAACCAATCCCCAGATTTTTTTTTCTCGCTCTGACTTTTGCAGTAGTGACCCTGTCTGTTACCTTTCCAGGACACCACACCTGACTGGGTCTGCTATAAACCATACACCCCCTAATATATATATATATATATATATATATATATATATATATATATATATATAGAGAGAGAGAGAGAGAGAGAGAGAGAGAGAGAGAGATTATGATAGGAATTGACTCCAATTTGGTTTTTTTTTTCTTTACTTTAATTTAAACAAAAGAAATGACAGGGAGACTCATGCAGAATAGGTGCATGAAAACATGAATATATGTACATTAACAACATTCTTTGAAAAACACACATTAAATTTTCAAATTACATGGGAAACACAGTTTGTTAATGCACATCTCAGCTGGAATTCACTCACTTTTGTGCTTAGCTGTGATTTTCCTTCACAGAAAGTTAGACAGTGCCAGTCACATTCTGCTTTAGATCGCTGAAGAGTTGCCTTTTTAATGTGTGGCCATTTTGCATTCCAAGTAATTGATGTTACAAATGAGTCTAACTTCACACCGGATTTGTTGAGGTATATGGGGATGCTTTAGAATAGACACAGAAGCACAAAATGTTGACAATATTGATTCTCCTTAGTAAATTAAGACTGACCTATTAAAATTTTGTTTCACATTGATTGAAAGCTTGTAGTTTCCAATTTTGTGTGGTTTATACACAGGTAGAGCTAATTATTTTTGCTGCTCATTCTCATTGTTTTAGCTCCACCACATCGAGGGCCTCAATAATCTTTAAGTCAACTCTCTGTGGCAGGATTTGAATGAACAAATTTTACAGAAGTATTAGAAAATGTTCTTCACACAAAAAACTGCAGACACATGGGATAAATTACAAAGTACTGTGGTGAAGAGCAGGACTTTTCGCACCTTCAGATCTCCACTGGAGAATCTAGATGAATAGGACATATTTGGCTTTGTAGGCCAAATGGCCTGTTTTTTCACTATTGTTCTAAAATCGTAATACACTAGGGGGCTCCGCCCCTGCTCGCTTTGCTCGCCAACCCCCGTGTTTGGTTTACCGGATATACTGTACAATACAATTTATTTTTTGTATAGCCCAAAATCACACAAGAAGTGCCGCAATGGTCTTTAACAGGCCCTGCCTCTTGACAGCCCCCCAGCATTGACCCTCTAAGAAGACCAGAAAAAACTCCCAAAAAAAACCTTTGTAAGGAAAAAATGGAAGAAACCCTGGGAAAGGCAGTTCAAAGAGAGACCCCTTTCCAGGTAGGTTGGGCGTGCAGTGGGTGTCAAAAAGAAGGGGGTCAATACAATACAGTACAATACATAGAACAGAATAAATCCTCAATACTGTATAAAAATAAAAATTCTAGAAGTACGGAGTAGAATTTCACATTAGATGATATCACATAATATGATTTAGATTTGTTTTAAGTCCTGGAGACCTCATTCATCAAGCTGCCTCCCCCATTTTGCCATTCCACATCTGAAATAGCGCTAATCCGATGAAAGGACCCCTCATTCCCACGTCCCCATTCATCAGGGATGACTTTACTTAGGCAGGCAATCTACGATTTAAAGAGATTGTTATTTTCTTGGGAATTGTTACATATGCATTATTTTCACTTTTACTTTAAAAACTTTTGTAAAAACAATACTGTACTTGTTTCTTTATTTCCTATCCCACACGTGGTTACATCTCTTTCTTGCCAGACATATAATGCTGCTCGTGTTGTGAAGGGTGTTGCGGCTGAACATACGCTAAGGATATGCCTTTGGATCAATTGCTGTCTTTTTGCTGCTTGCTAGCTGCCTCTTCTGCCTGTCGCATGTTGTTGTTTTAAGAGCTCAGAGCACATGATGCTTGCCTGCCAAAAGCAATTCAACAACGGCTAGATTAGAGGTCTGTTGACTTGTTTTAAATGATGGCTCACTGCCTGGTCTCGCGTGACGTTGTAAAAGCAATACCTGTCTTTTATTTCTGGCCCTGGGTGTGGTTGAGTTCTTTCTTGCAGGATGTACAACACTACTCGCGTTCGGTTGGGGTAGCTGCTGTCGCACTACCCTTCAATCTATTTAAAGCCTGTACAGCCACTGTCCTGTTTTGCTACGGCCCTGGGACAATCTCTTGGCACCAAGTCTCATGTTTACGGTCCCCGCGAGATGCACAATGGCAAGTCTCCTTGGTCTCGCGGGTCTTTAAAATGTCTTTCGAGATGATCATGTATCATAGCCTTGCATTTGCTTTCCATTCCAGGATTTTCTTTTATATATAGAGAGATATATATTGTGGTGGACGGCTGGGGATTCTGTCCAGCTGGGACACCTGGAAGGACTGGGAGAGCGAAAATAACTCCCCTGGACCACGAGAGGGCAGCTGCCCTGGTCTGCATTAGAGCAACGGGTTCAGAGCTTAGAAGCTCAACCCTGTTGGGGCCCATTGCCACCACCAGGGGGCACCCAGAGGATTACAGAGTCTTGGATTGCAGCACTTCAGAAACACCTGGAAGATCTGCCGGAAAATCGTCACGGAGCACCTGGACCACATCTGGGCCATTAAAAAAGGGGCCGCCTCACTCCATTAGAGGAGCCGGAGTCAGGTGGAAGAGGACATAGCTTGTGTGTGGAGGAGTGAGGGCAGCAGAAAGAGAAGAAGACAAAGAGAGAGAGAAAGAGAGAAGAGACTGAGTATTTGAAGATTTATACATTGTATGGTGTTGTAAAGTAAAAGAAGGATTAAACGTGTGTGTTTGTGGGCATCTGGTGTCATGTCTGTCTGTGTTCAAGGGCTGAACTTCCACTATATATATAGTGTCACGCACAAGCACATAGGGAGCCAGTTAAAGACCCAACAGGCACCGTGGCATATTGTACCAGGGGACAGCGATGGGGTACTAACCTCTCTTTCTTTATTTCCTCACAAAGAACAAAGCACCACTGA
This sequence comes from Erpetoichthys calabaricus, assembly GCF_900747795.2. Taxonomy (NCBI): domain Eukaryota; kingdom Metazoa; phylum Chordata; class Cladistia; order Polypteriformes; family Polypteridae; genus Erpetoichthys; species Erpetoichthys calabaricus. The sequence continues at coordinate 25,497,336 of NC_041404.2, forward strand.
TGTGAATTCACCCGGACTCACAAGCCACTTCTGGTTTCCTTCCATCCCTCTGGCCCCCTTCTGATGACATCAGTAATCCCATCTACCATCACGGTTCCTTCCCAGCATTCCATCTGCCTACTTCTGGTCCCACCCCATAAATTGCCTGCCTGTCAATCCCACCATTGTCAGTTGTACTGTTGATGAAAACAGTGACCAGAATATTTTACAGTATACGGGGCCAGAAACCCCAAACCTTTATGCTTGTTGTGTTTTTATTGTTACAATATATATATATATGTATATATATATATATATATATATATATATATATATATATATATATATATATATATATATAATAATAATATAATAATAATAAATTTTATTTATATTGCACTTTATATTTTAGCAATCCCAAAGTGCTACAGAGTAAAAATAGAATAATAAAATAAAATAAAAAAAAAAAAAAAAAAAAGAACAGAAGAGTCTATATATATATATATATATATATATATATATATATATATATATATATATATATATATATATATATATATATAATGGCATTTGGGATTCAGGGTTGCACAAAAAAAATTCCCATTAAAGACACTTCATTTTTCAATTTGAAGAAACAATATTGGAACCTTTATTAAACACACAGCTAATATGACAACTTCTTCGCTTGTTTGACACCAGTCATGGGGTTTTCAACAGTGCTGGTCAACCAATTAGGTGACCAAGGGACATCATCTGAGGGGTGCTGTTTCGGTAAGTTAAGGGACGCACTCACCACTATCAATCTGTAGAAAGGCAGGACCAGCAGCTCCATGAACCATGTGCAAAACAGAAAAACCAGCCAGTGAGTGAACAGAAAGCGTATTCAGTTAAGTAAGTTGATTGAGGTCGTGTTTTATTAACATGCTGGAATTCTATGAGGAGGCAACAAAAGGATATGATATTATTTATCTGGACTTTCAGAAAGCATTTGATAAGGTGCCACATGAGAGGCTGGGCATCAAATTAAAAGTAGTGGGAGTTCAGAGTGATGTTTGTAGATGGGTGCAGACTTGGCTCATACACAGGAAGCAGAGGGTGATGGTGCGAGGAACCTCAACAGAACTGGCCAGTGTTAAGACTGGTGTTCCACAGGGGTCAGTGCTAGGGCCGCTGCTATTATTAATATATATAAATGATTTAGATAGGAATATAAGTAACAAGCTGGTTAAGTTTGCAGATGATACCAAGATTGGAGGATTAGCAGATAATTTGTAATCCGTACTATCATTACAGAAGGACTTGGATAGAATACAGGCTTGGGCAGGTTTGTGGCAGATGAAATTTAATGTCAGTAAATGTAAAGTATTACACATAGAAAGTAAAAATGTTATGTTTGAATACACGATGGGCAGTCGGAAAATCGAGAGTACACCTTATGAGAAGGATTTAAGAGTCATAGTGGACTCTAAGCTATCGACTTCACCTACAGTGTTCAGAAGCCATTAAGAAGGCTAACAGAATGTTAGGTTATATAGCACGATGTGTGGTGTACAAGTCCAAGGAGGTTATGCTCAATCTTTATAATGCACTGGTGAGGCCTCATCTTGAGTACTGTGTGCAGTTTTGGTCTCCGGGCTACAAAAAAGACATAGCAGCACTAGAAAAGGTCCACAAAAGAGTGATTAGGCTGATTCCAGGGCTACAGGGGTTGAATTATGAGGAAAGATTAAAAGAGCTGAGCCTAAACAGTTTAAGCAAAAGAAGATTAAGAGGTGACATGATTGAAGTGTTTAAAATTATGAAGGGAATTAGTACAGTGGATCGAGACTGTTATTTTAAAATGAGTTCATCAAGAACACGGGGACACAGTTGGAAACTTGTTAATGGTAAATTTCGCACAAACACTTGGAAGTTTTTCTTTACACAAATAACGATAGAGACTTGGAATAAGCTACCAAGTAGTGTGGTAGACAGTAAGACGTTAGGGACTTTCAAAACTGGACTTGATGTTTTTTTTGGAAGAAATAAGTGGATAGGACTGACGAGCTTTGTTGGGCTGAATGGCCTGTTCTCGTCTAGAGTGTTCTAATGTTCTAATAACACCGTGCATAGAATTCACATTAAAACATGGCGTACAGACAAAAGCAGAAATGTGCGCATGCACAAAACAATCCAGATGCATAAATCTGTGCATTCGACAACTTCCACGTTCTTCCACTATATAAATCCCAGTCAGCGTGAAAAGTAATGCACATGCATGCGCCTGTTGCCCCTCCCAGACTCCTCCCAGAATTATGCCTCTTTGAATATGCAAATCAATATACATAACCCTTAAGCTCAGCGTTCTGTGAAAAGACAATGGCAAAAGTACAGGAGAAAATGGAAGAATTTCAGCAAATACCAAGTGGAGGCAAGGAAAAACTTACTATTTGTTGGTTTAAACAGTGGTGTAAACAACAAAAGGAAGATGATATGATATCAAAGTTGCCGTGAAAAGGCAAGTCATAGCCCACCGTCTGAGTATCATATGGAAGGTTATTAGGGTAAAAAAAAAAAAAATAGGCAAACAGTGGGAAAAAAACCTTGAAATATCAACTTTAATCTCGAAATTTCCACTTTAATCACATAGTTTATTTTGTCATTAAAGTAGAACGTCATAAACTTCATCTTAAAATCGTTTAATTTACTAGTTTCTCAAATATTATTGTAACTAAAGTAGCACGTTAAATGCTTTGTATTCTATGCATTCTTCTATGTGCTCTGTGTGTGTAAATCTTTGTTTCTTAAATGGGCTTTCTCTTCCTCAAACAGGACAAAGAATCCATTACATTCGTGATATTACAGCTCTCTGAATAATTTAAATACTGAGATGTTTACTTTTAAATCATTTTCATGATGATAGGAATTAAAGCATGTTATTAAACATGGGAACACAGTGACGCAGTGATAGTGACGGCTCTGAAGCATTTGCCATATGAAGTTCAAATAGACTATGTGCGTGGCTGAGGCAGCGTGTGCTTGATGCTATATACCGATAAATTTCTTTCTGATCAGCTTCCACAGTCAGATACAGTGGAATAAATACTCTGAGTGGTGCAATGAGAGTAACAACGCTAAAGCAGTTATGGTATTTGGAATAATTATGTTGTTACAGGTTAATTACAATCAGATGCCTTAAACTAATAAAAAATAGGCGATTAATTTCAGTGTATTTGATAGAGAGGCATGAGGCATGTGGACCTAAAAAAGAAAGGGAAACCACACTGGAACAACAGCACTGCTTTGACACTGGGTGCCACCAGTTTGCAAAACCGAGCAGAGAACTTGCATACGCCAAGCTGGTGTTAAAATGTGCGTGGCTTTACGCCAAGTTTAGTTTTTACAAATTGCGATGTGAGCATGGAAACAGGCACACGCAATATTTTTTGTGGTATGCACCATTTATACATGAGGCCCCTGGAGAGCCGCAGTGGATGCCGGTTTTCATTCTAACCATCTTCTTAATTAGTGACAGTTACTGTATTTTCTGCTAATTAACTTCTTTTGCGTTAGTTTTAATTAACTTGACTCAGGCCCCTTAGTTGTTTCTTTTTCTTTAATTAGCAGCCAAACAATAATGAGAGACAAAACAAGCTGCCACATGACCAGCTAACCTGAAAATAAAGAAAGGTGAAGGTCTCGGTCATGTTGGTCTGCTCAGGTCACCAAAATGTCTTGACAGTGGTTTTAGAAAAAACACAAAATCAACTGTCTGCTGTGGCAGAATTAGAGCAGCAACAAGTCATGATATTCAATAACAGCTTTAATTAACAGCAAGAATTGGCTTATCATTAAGAAACTGGTTGGAGTGAAATTGATTTGATGTTCCAATTTAGCTGGTCATCTGTTGGCTTGTTTCACATCTCATTTATGTTTGGCTGCCATTTAATGAAGAAACAAATCAATTCAGATGACTGAATCCTTAAAAATTGGGCTATTAAAATGAAAGGAAAAGGAGTTAATTAGCAGTGAAAACTGCTCAATTATTAGGAGAAGGATTAGAATGAAAACCTGCAGCCACTGTGGCCCTCCAGGCCTGTGCATTACACAATGGGAAAGACACAATAGACAGAAAAAAATAAACTGAGTCAAATTAAACTGAATGGTGGTGTGAAAAGATAGAAACACAGAAGACATTTTTGAGGATCTGCCCCATATATTATCACATCTGACAATCAAAAAAAGAGTAATCATTAAAGACTGAGCCATAACCTGACTAATTTGGTGAGTGGAGGTGTAAGGCTTTATACATGCTCGGCAGGAGAAGGCAGGATATGGGCGGAAGTGATGAAGTGGTCTGGTACCGGAAGTAGGTGGAACTTTCTGAAGGACTGCGGAAGAGGAAGAAAAGGCATTAGTGCAATTCATCAGTCCCTGACTCTGTAGCTTACGCTCAGTTAAACACTTAGACTGCCTCCCATGTGTGCGTGTGTGACACTGGTTAATGCTGCTGCCTCATGTGTCCTAGCACTGAATCCTGGGCCCGGGCTCAGTCTCTGCAGTTTGCACGTTACCCCTGTGTTCACATAGGCCATCCTTCCACATTACAAAAATGTGCAGGTTAGGTTAACTGAAGGACCTAAATTGGACCAGCATGAGCATGTCCTCTGATGGATTAGTGCCCCATCCATTGCTGGTTATTGCCGAGATGCATGGATAGACACAAACTTCACGTGACCCTGAAGGTTTAGAAAATGACGGAGTGAATAAACTGTAAAAAATATGCTCTGCAATAGACTGAAGTACAGTTCAGGGTTAGCTCCCATTCCATGCCACTATTTCCAGGATAAGAAGGACCCTAAGCTGGATGGATGAAATCAGTATTTTTACAAAAGCCTAAAATTCGTTTAAGCAAGTTCAGTACATGGAGAGTATTAAATTTAATTTTATAATTAAGCATGTCTGCTGTTCTTGTGTCTATGACCTACTCTACTGTCATTTGTTCAGTCTTTGTGTTTTATTCCTTTGCTGCTGGGAAAAGACAATTCAGTTATTCACCTTTTGATTTATTTCCTTTTGTACAACTGAATTGTAACTTACTGATTATGAAGTAACCATCAAAATATGTTTATTTTGTATGATGCTTCAGTCAAGTAGGTAAGGAACTCTAATCAGCTGCAAAAATGATTTTGTTAAATGTACATGAATTAGCAATACATCAGGTTGACAAATCATTTATCACATCTAATCAAAGCTCATGCCAATATCAATGCTCACACTAGTGATGCAGGTTATTGTAGCCATGTGCAGCCCATACAAAGAAGTCAAACACATACTCATCATACAAAGAACAAACTCGATTCAAGAGTAGCAGACAGTGAACAAGCAACCCAACATCTCCAGCTAAGTAAGAACATTTTTAAATTCTGTTTTTGTAAATTAGAGTAGATGTTTATAACATTAGTGACAGCTCTGATTTCAAATTTAAAGTCAGTGGATTGTGCGATTAGAGGCCACGTCACATTACGCAACTTTTACAGTGATTTTCAGTCATAACCTTCATTTATATAATCTTAGCAAGTCAGAGACATTCAGCGCTGCCCACCAGTGAAGCCATTTGACTAATTTTACAGACATCAACAACTGAGACCAGCTAGTTTGTGACTTATTTAGGTAAAACTTTGAACTTGTCTTTAGTTGTAGGGGTAGGCTCTGTGTTCATGAGAGCTGACAACCAATGAATGCTCATCTTGAAGTACAATGCATAGAATGCAGAGATGAGGAATAAGGAACATGGGTGTTTCAGACTTCATGAACAGATGAGAAACTAGTCTGTCTGATGTCTTGTGTTTTATGTACCATGACAGAATGGAAAAAAGGGCTGCAACTCCAGCTAAATTTGCAGTGCTATTGGCTGTTACAAAAAAGGGCAAGCTCGACTTTGCTGGAAGGTTGACAGTCAGTTGATAAAAGGAACATAGCCAACCATTTTTATTTGTTTAAATTGGCATGATCCAGCAAGAGATCAACAACTTCAGTCGACAAGTCTGACATAACCCAGAGCTAGAAGTCATGTAATGTGACAGCGGCTTAACACGTAGTCCACAAAACACTGATAATGTGAACTATATGATCTTAGGGGCTCTAAAAGACCTTACTGTTTTCTGTGTTGTACTCGTATGTGTGAGCAGTGTTTACATAAGTGGAAGACATGGGAGTGCGTTTTAATCTCAGTACAATAGCAAAGAATTCAAAATTATGAAAAAATGTATGTGTGTATGTTTAGAAGCCAACCAACCAATCACAAACCCCTGCCCCTAAATACACAAACAAACACCCCAAGCTCCACCCCATCCTAGCCTTGCACTGATTTGGGAGAATATAATCACCCTGGGATCCAGTAAATGAATATATAAAGTGATGCTGAGGGAAAGATAAACATTCTAAGAAATTATTGGCTTTCTATAAGGCAGATGTCAATAATTTCACATACATTCCATCAATGTTTTAATTTGTGAATTTGTAACAGGTGTTTCTGACTTACTTATTAATTTACAATACTGTATTTCTTCAGACTGTTGAAACGAAGAAGATAAAAGGGCATGTGGAATTAAGGAGGATTAGAAAGCCATATGTTGTATACTGAGAGATCTTTTTATTATGTTGTCTGCCCTCATCTCCGATAAGAATGCAAACTACAGATGAACGAGGACTGTTAAGAGTAGACAACAAGTAACTTGATTCTGCTGCAGAAGGTAAAATAATTATATTCTAGTCTAATCCACATCTTTGTTTACAGTAAGACAAAGCCAAGTTCTGCATTGTGGGTTCAAAAAGAAAAAAGAAAAAAATGATTTTTCTGTTGAACTTAGTTAATCTGTTTTGTTCAAGGAGAACCTGCAGAGTAAGGAGTGACATCCTGCTTTTAACAGTGCAAGCATAGTCAGGTGAAGGTAGTGAGAAGTCCTTATTAATGTTTTGTTTTGCTAATTCTGTTATCTTTGTGGTTGCTGCATGACATGGTCATTGGAATAGTGTATTTTGATGTTGATAAAGGCTTCTTAACTGACACCTGAAGGATTAGTGGACGAATATCCCATTATGAGCACTCCCTCAGCAACTGGTGAAAAAGAGGAATATTCTTCCTCTATTTACTTTGACCTCCTTGGTGTTCATTGTGGATTTGGGAAAGGCTTGAGAGCATTCATTCCATTTCATTAGTTTTATTTATAGAGCACTTATCAAGCGATATGCACAAAGTGCTTTGCAAGGGCAGAACAAAAAGGCACAAAAAAGAATAATAAAAGCAAAATAAACAACCATTACAATAGTTCATATAAAATTGGATCAATAATAACAAAAAAAGAATAAAATTAGCAATCCATCTCCTGGTCTTCCACAGGGCAGGAGAAAATAAAAATATACAGAGCCAGGGAAACAGGGAAATAAATACAGAACCCTAAACATTGTGCCTCCATAATGTTTAACCTTATTTATCACCTGTAATATTTGTAAATTTTATTTTAAATAATCTTAAATATAGGAAAATTATAACTCCAAGAACTGATTACAGACTTACTGGTGAAAGAAAATTCTATGTTCTCCATCTTATAAAGTGAAGTGTAATAGCATCAGCAGCAGCAGCAGTAACAGCAGCATGTGCGGCAGTGAATTTCTAAAGACTAGAAAAAAATGAAAGGATTTCAAAGAACTAAAGTTGAAATCTTTAAATAGCCATTAAGTGACTTATCAAATGAACCAGAAGTAGCATCAGTGCCCTAAGGAATTAAAAGCATAAATATGTATTACCAGTGCATCGCCACAAGTTAACAAGACTGGCTGCCAAATGAAGGAAGAAGTCACAGACTGCAAGTGTGTCCAAGAGAAAAATGCTGAAATGAAAATAACAGAAATAAACTTCAAAATACATCAACTAGACACTCATTGCAGTTATTGCATAAGGAAATGTGGCAAATGAAGAGGAAAAATATAAACACTATTAATAAACATACAGGTATATCTCCAACCGTCTATTTTCAAACACAATTAATGCAGTTCAGGGTCATGGGGGCTGGAGCCTGGCATCAAGCAAGGTAGTACTGGATAGACTGGCATTAACCAAAGTCCAAAGTCTGAAACTGCCAGACCCCCTTTCACTGCCATTTAACTTCAGCTACAGTGCCAGTTCTCCTCATGAGACCTCTCTTTGGAATGCAGTTCCTGAGTCTCAGCTAATAAGACTGATCAATCAAAAGCAGAGACATCCAGAGTTTTCTGTCTGATGCGCCATTTATACACTTGGCCAGCGAACAATGAATCATAACTCAGTGATTGGCAACCTTGATGGACAAAACTTTGTCAACCAAAAGGCTGGGCTTATGTTCACCCAAAACACCAACGGCAAAATGTCCACTCCTTCCTTTATAACCCTTTGCAAGCACTAGATCCAAGGTCTCTGTATATGCTCTCCCTGGCTGTAACTCTGATCCACAGCAGGACCCCTGTTTCCTAGCCACAAGAAAGGATGGAGTGATCCCTGTTACTACAAAAGGGCAATCTGGTGCTGGGCTGTAAGAGTGGAAGACTCTCTGCAACCAAATTGGATAAGGGGGCCAGATGTCCAAACCTTGCTAAAGTAAACCAAGGTGCACAAGCACAGATCATACGTTAAGCCGCAAATTTGTCTTTCTGGAAAAAGAGGACTTGACTGATCACTGACTTCCCAGCAGACAAACATTTTATATTGACAAACAAGAGCCACTGCATGTGAAACCTCAGAGAAAACTGCAGTACTGCATGGAAGCAAAAGGTGCAATCAAAGTAAAGAAGAAGAAGAGCTGTTGAAAAAAGAAAAAAAAAGCACACTGAACATCCTTTTATTTGAGCCAGAGAAAAGCAATCTAGAAAGACTGGAACAAAGCATCTCCTACCCCAGGAGTCAACAGCGACAAAAACCATAAGTATACACCTACTTTGATTCCAAGAATTATTGATTGTAACTTAGTAGTAAGGATAAAGCCAGCTAATGTATTGTAGTTATTGCCGTCATTGTAACTGAAACATAGTAACCTTTGTGAAGGATAGGTTTGTAGCTATTATAAGCTTCTCTTCATAAATTCAGTAGGAAAGTTCAGAGGGGCATCTTACACACAAACAAAGATTAGCTGTTTTAGGGTTAAATCAGTGTAGACTAGATGATGAGCAAATTAGTGCCACCAACACAGTGCAGACACTAGAAACTTATTAGCTAGCTAAATAACTTATCCATCTTGACCAAATTAATTCAAGATCACAATTCATAAGTTATGTTTCTTTTCCTATAGCAGGCAAACATTCAATGTAAGCCAATTATGAGAATTTATATGTTGTGTGCCTTTTCTATAGGAGAGGAAAAGATTGCATTAAGATAGCTGATTTATGTTTTGTGTTGCTTGTTATTGTCCTTTGTCTGTAAATACTTGAGTATTTCCACCTTCTGTTATCCTTACAATATGTAATTAATAAATTGTATTACAGTCATGAACCAGCTTACAGCTCTAGTTGAGGCCGGCCATTTGTATGTGACAAAGCATACATGTCATTGCAATTGAAACTCTGTAGGTCTGGTGTGGGTTACTAGTATGCATACTTTAACTGTCAGCACAGAACACCACAAACCACTCTTCAATTTTTGGTATCGGCATGCTGGGTCCACTTCGGGAAGAGTTTCTCAACCAATAGATTGTGCCTCCCATGAGTTGCAGGTTGCCATTGTTGGTTTGCAGTGGGTCGCAAGCGTGTTGTCTAAATGATCGGCAGCGCTATGCGATATGTTTCCCCATTTCTAAGTACGCTTGTTTCACCAAGTGGGTGGTTTGTAATTGATACTACTGGATTGTCAATGAGAATCAAAAGGCAATACTGGGTCACAGGAGCTGGGACAATAAAGGTTGGGAAACACTGCTGTAAGGAAAGGCAGTGTGGGCTGCATAAGAATTAGCCATTTGGAGCAGCACAGATCAAAACTAATTTTAAAGAGCCCTCTAAGAGTCAGAAAACATATGAGACCCTGTGAAATAATAATGATAATAACAAACAATGCATTACAGCAGCTGGTTTTGACAATTTCTAGAACATTACCTTAATATTATCAATGACCCTCAGCCATAAGTATGAATTGCCTTAGCTCGGTCAGCCGTAATTTAGCGCATGACTACATTTGGCTTACTGTGTTAAATATTTTGGTTATTTGTTAAAAACAGTCACATCTGCACCACATAGAAAGTGAAAGTTATTTAATGTGGACTTTTGCCAGTTTATGAACTTCTGCCTGGAAGCTGAAAGAGAGATCCATCACACATATTATACCACAGTAGGACTCACCATTCAACATTAGAAGGAGTGTCTATTACTTATACACTTATAACCACTCTCATGAATATGGGGTCAATTTACAATTGGCCATAAACCTGACCAGAATATGTTTGGGATGTAGGAGGAAAACTTATGAAGGATATGTGTAAACTCCACACTGACAAGAGATACAAAAACTTTGGTCACTCTAGAACTGCCAATTATCATGGAACCTAAAGACACATGCCTTTGGGAAATAAAAGGAAAACTAGAGTACCCACAGAACATTTGGGGTTTACACAGAGCGGGGATGCAACATCCACACTGACAATGACCAGGCATGGTGTTCAACCCCAAGACAATGGATTTGTGAGTTAGCAGCATTTACCACTTCACCACCCTCATGGCTTATTGCAAAGTAAATAACTGAAAACAAAATATTCTTTTAAACAAATATGCTCTCCAAAAAGTATACAAATGATAACTATGTTTTAATAGTTTCCATGTATTGTGTATTTTAATAAATGAGTAAATGAACATTTAGTTTACTATTGTACAGCGAACGGTCCACAGCTTACATCAGTTTTCAACTACAGAATTGAAAGCAACTTACCAAGATCACCATAAGGATATAAACTCAAAACACATCGGAATAAATAATTTTGTGTGTTCTATTGCTTCTTCAGAAAGACCCCCAATAGAGGTGCTTGAAAATGAATTGTATGTGCCAGGTTTACATTCTCTTAACAAGTGACAATAGCCTGACAAATTCTACCCCTTGCTGTGCAGATCCAAGTTCTATAAAATGAGCCAAACGTCACAATATATATATTCACTGTCAGTTCTGTAGATTTCACAGCTATGAATATTTCAAATCATTTGTATCACTGCCATGCTAATTATCACTGTTATGTGACTTATTTATATCTTTTATGTTTTTATTACTTGATGTACTGACAATGGTAAAAAAATATCTCAAACAAACACAACAAAGAGAGAGTGACTGCTTTCTATCCTGTAAGAATATGGAAATTTATCTCAATGAAGCTGGCACAGGGTATTCAAACAAACCAGGGTGTGGCCTGCAGAGGGCCACCCAAGCCCAACAGAGAGAGACGCAGGACACAAGTTCAGCACACACTTTTTATTTTGTTTTTTCCCATGGGAATCACCTTCCCTCGTTTCCCACCTGCACAACACAGTTAAAGCACAAATACAGCAAAAAAAAAAGCTTCTCTTTGTTCTTTTTCTTTCTCTTCCTCTCTCTCTCTCTCTCAGTCTGCCGCCACTCCTCCTGGCAAGCTGCATCCTCCACTGTCCAACTCAGGCCCTGGCATAGTGGCAGCCAGTTCCTTTTATAGGGCACCCAGAAGTGCTGCAGGTGTCTGGTGATCTTCTTCCAGCAGCACTTCTGGGTGTTGCGGAAGACCTGCACCAAAGGGCTCAGCCATTCCTGCAATGCCCCCTGGCAGTGCCCATGGAACCCAACAGGGCTAAGCAAAACTCCAACTCCCACGGAGCCTTGTGGAGGTCCGAGGCACCACCCAGGGGGGCTGCTATCTATTACTCCAGGGGAAGTAATGCACAGAATACAGTATGCTCTCTCCCCTAGCCCTTTCACAACAGAGGCATCCCAGCTGGGTAAGGTCTGCCACAAGGTATAGACCATTAGCTACACTATACAGCTTAACCATGTAGGTAACAGCTACAGCATGTAAGTCCAAGTTTTGCTCAGAGTATTGTCTTAAAATAGGTTGCCGACAGCAAATGTATTTGTTCAGTGAATGCCACATATTGAAAATAACACCACATGTTTGTTGTTGATGATAGTGTTTATGCACACTAACAAGTAATGAAGTCTGGCGTTGTTCTGGAGACAGAGCATGGACACTCTGGAGGTAGAAGAAAAGAGAACGTTTTTGGTTGGTTATCATAAGCAGTGCCTCCTTACACCTTCTGTGTGACACCCCGGTCAACCACCAGAGAACTTCAGCATAAAGTAGATTCTATAACTGTCCTCCTGGGTGTGCTATAAAAAATAATTTTTAGGAGTCGTCATCAGAGTTTATAACATATCCTAGGATAAATTAAATGATGCCAGTTTCGAACACTCAAAGCGGCTTGGCTGGATCATCTGCCTGATTTTTAATTCCAGCCATCATCTTTATATAGTGTGCTGGCACAGTGGATTGTGAGCAAGTACAAATATGTTGTTGAAATGGACAGGGAGATTTGGGTATTTTTGAGAAACTGCAACAAAGACAGTTTCCAAAACCAAATTTGGAAGGTTAAACTGTAAGTGAAGTCAAAACAAGAGTTGCCAGTTGTTACCAAAACGACAAAAAAATCACCAGATGCAAAATGCAATAACCAAATCAAGAATTGAAAAGCTACAAGTCATTAACCAGGATACTCAAAACTGTTAGCTCAAGATTAACAGAGTTCTAGGTTTTAATTCATAATCTTGGAGAGCAAGTTGAAGTGTCATGCTGAATTTTGTAATGGAGCCTTCATGACGTAACACAGGGGGCCTCTTAGGAGGCATTACTTAGCAATAGTGCACTACATCCTACCAACTGATTAACAAAATATATTTATATTTCTCAAACTAAAGACTCAATCCAAAACTCACATATACGTATGTACTTTAAAAATAAAATTTAAAGAAAATTCACAACAAATGGACAGAAAAAAATTATTATCAAAAAGTCCAAGGTTTACTGATTCTTAACATTTACAGACCCATTCATTTTTTTTACCAAGACCTCAGAGTATTCATTAAGATTTGTATGTGTATCTGACTGTTTTTAATTTGTGTGAACTTCTGCGATACTGCAATTTCACCCTTGGAGTGAGTAACTATCTAACTACCTATCTATTTCAGGGTATGTCTAAGTTATTGGAGTGGACTGACTGGAGAGGAGGATGCAATTATCTATCTGCTCCACAAGGCTTATTCTCATCTGGACAAAGCTGGCAGCACTGTGAGGATTATGTTTTTTGATTTCTTCAGTGCCTCCAATACCATCCAGCCATTCCTGTTAAGAGGTAAACTCAGAGATATGAAGGTGGATGAGCCTATGGTGTCCTGGATTATGGACTATCTGTCAAGCAGATCGCAATTTGTGAGACTTAAAGACTGTGTTCCTGATTCGGATGTAACACTGGATCACCACAAGCCAGCCCCATCTCCTTTTCTCTTCACTCTGTACTCCTCAGACTACAAATATAACAGCAGGTCATGTCACTTGCAAAAATTCTCAGATGATTCTGCACTTATGGGGTGTATCAATAAAGGGGGATGAAAGTATAGGAGCCAGGTGGAGAACATGGTGCAAAGAGAATTGTCTGCATCTTCATATCAGAAAAAAAGGAGTGGATGTCCTTTGTCCACTCTTACAAGTACTTGGGGTTCCACATCAATGACAGGTTGGACTGTTCTCAGAACACAGAGGAGCTTCCTTAGGAGGCTGTTCCTTTAACATGGGACATGACATTCTTCCCATCTTGTACAACTTTGTGATGGCCAGTGTGACTTTCTACTCTGTAGTGTGCTGGGCTGATACATCACGAAATCAACAAGCTAATTAAAAGGTCAAGCTCAGTTATGCAACACTGTCTGGACCCCCTGGATGTCATATGAATGGAGAGAATTAAAACTAAATTATGAACAATACTGCACATCTACTGTCTGACACACTAACAATAAGGATTTTCAGCCAATTAATTATTAAGCAGAAGTGTGTGAAGAAACACTATGGGGGCTCCTTTATACCAACAGTAACACGTCTGTGTAATGCCTCACTGGGACTGGGACAGCCAAGTCAGAAGTTTTCTTTCCTTTTAATTTTCTTCCATTTTCGTCATTCTGGTGTGTGTGTGTATGCATGCATATTTATTTATCTATTTATGTATTTATTTAAAGAGCTTCTGTAAAAAGCCACGAGAACAAATAAAGTATCTATCTGTCTATCTACAGTAAATGGAACTTTATAAAATCTATATACTGCATCCTCAACATTTCACTGTACCTCTGCATCAAATGAAAAAAAATGATTAATTTCACCCTACAAATAATTGAAAAATCAGCTTTTGTGTCTTCCATTATATGTATAACAGGAATGAGGTTTTCAGATGTGAAATGAAAAATTGGGGATTGCATCCAAAAAGACACTAGGGAGGTGGCAAGTAGTGATGATTGAAACACTGATTTATTTTAAGTACATTTTTGCAAAATTGTCCTTAAAATTCACTTTGCATGATTTAGCAATTGAGAAAAATGAGACTTACTAAAATGGCATTTCCACGGCGGTGGTGCAGGCCGAATGTATAAGAAATAGCTCCGTGGAGCAGCACCAATCAAAAGAAAATTCAAAAAATGCGTTTCTATTTCCCTGATGTAAACAAAAAGTGTGAACCAGATTAAAAACAAAAAAGTGGTGTCAGTTGCGTGAAGCACAATTTCAAAAAACTGCTGCATGCCATGGCTGAACAGTGTCCTAAAGTTTGGAGATCTGTCAGCACAATAATTTTTTTTAAACTTATTTCTAGTTTGTGGCCATTTGTTGGTTGCAGCATCAGTACAAGGGAGGAAGGCAGCTGAGAGACTGCTACCTCTGCAGCTCCACCACCGCTTCTCTCACTGCTTCTATTCAGACCGCATCATTCAGGGACTGGCAGCGTTGCCACAAGTACATGGTAAACAGAAGACATACAGCCTTTGCGGCCTGCACCAGCTAATTTTGACAAATACTAGAACATTATTACCCTTTTGTTTTCCTATAACGCCTCAGATGTAAGTACAAATGGCCTCAGCTTGGTCGTCCATAAATTAGTGCATGACTGTATTTTTAGAAGATCACTTCAGCCTGTCCCAATAACAACTGAGAATAATATTAACAGGGCCAGTTTTCAATCACTAGTTTATTGAAGCCCAAAATAAGAGAATTTTTTTTAAATCACATTTTAATGACTTAGCATCTTTAATGTATGACATAGTAACTTATTATAAGGACCTAGTGTTTCATAATTATGACTTAGTATCTCATAGCTGTGACTCAGTGACACTGATATGACATAGTATCTCATTTTATGGCTTACTATTTTCTAATTATAGTTCACTTTCTCATAAATATGAAATAGCATCTCATTGTTATGGCTTACAGTCTCATAATTGTGACTTATTAGCTCATCATTATGACATAGTATCTCATTATTTTGACTAACAGTTTCATAGCAATGATTTAATATCTCATTATTATGACTAATTATTCTATAATCATGACTTTGTAGCTCATAATTATGACTTATTATATTTTAGCTCTAACTTACTATTAAATTATTTTAACTTATTTTCTCAATTCTATGACATAGTACCTAATTATTATAATTTACAACTTAATACTAAATAAATATTGTGACTTACCATCTCATTATTATGTCTTAGTATTATTATGTTACTAAGTTCAGACCCTTGATGCTTGATGCCTGAGTAGTCAGTGGGTCAGCATCTACAGTATGTATACAGAGACACTTGTGAGGCCCTATGCTCCTTCTCAACCACTCAGGTCTGCTGATCATCAGCATCTGGTGATGCCACCTCTGTGTGGCATCAAACCTTAATTCAGACTCTTTCATGTGTAGCTCATAGCTGGTGGAATGAGCTCCCCACCTGCAGTCTAAATTCTCCCTCAATTTGATTAGTATGTGTTTGAAAACTCTCTTGTTTGGTGAAATTCTATCTAACTGGTAGTGGCTTTGATGGGTTTTTGTAGCCTAGCATTTGTAATTTGTATGCATTTTGTTCTGAACTTTCACTTGTGGTGACCAATTTTGTAACCTGTCCTGTAAAACATGTTCCCAGAATAGCATTTCCTCAATTATATTGAACTCTTTTGTAAGTTAAGCACATAAACTTAAATATAAATGAAATGCTGAATTCTTTGAAGATTAGATGGGTATGAGACCTCTAGAACCTCCACAAAAAGCAGTCCAGGATCTTCATTATACTGCCCTGAAGAAGCACACCTTAACCCACCTATTCCCCAAATATTACCTGCTGGCTTGAACCAGAGCAGGCCCCAAAAATGGAAAGCTGGCAAAACAACTCAAAATGCTCAAGAATATAACAAAAAACCCACAACAGAAGGTATGACCGTCAACCCTTGGCTTATATAAAAATAGGAAACAAGGAATCTTTACAAATGGGAGATTTATTTAACAAAAACAACAAACTACAGGGAAATGCTTGATTTAGCAAAACATAAGAAGTAAAAATAAAAAGGCAAGTCAATCTATAGCAAACAAGTCCAAAAGCTTAAACCAGATTGTAAAATCCTTAATCATAAGTAAAAAATTCACAAAAAAAGGTACATCCGAAAAAAAAAATAACAATACTCACAGAACTATTATAACTGAATATTCTCCTACTCCTGAGCCTTCTCAGCTGACTTATATAGCCAGAGGAATGGCCCAGGAGTGGTGATGTCAGGGTGGCCCTGCCTCCTGGGGCTCCACACTCAAAGCACAAGGTGCATAAGCACATTTAAAGGGCAATACACAATTACAGAATTCCAATTGAAGCCAGTAGAAATAACATAAAGATATAAAAAATAATTACTCAGATTAACAAAAACAATAAAATATAACATACAGTGCACATAAAATTCACACTGATAATAACTAATCTTATAATTATGACTTAGTAACTCATTTTATGATTTTGATTTACTATTTAAAAGAATGATCTTATTACGACTAACCATCATACATGCAGTTTCATAATTATGGTTTAGCAGTTTCAATTATGACTTAGTGTTTTATTATAATGAATTAGGAGTTCACAGTTATGACTTAGTATGCCATTATTATGACTTATCATTTCATAGTCATGAGTTACTATCCTATAATTATTTTTCATCTTATTATTATGCCTAACTAAATTACAATTATGGCTTAACTACAGTATATCATTAGTTTAACGTACTATTTCATAGCAGATCATAGTATCTAAATTTGTGACTTAGTAGGTCATTTTCTGACTTAGCATTTTATGATTATGACTAACAATTTTATAATTATGACTTGACATTTTTTTAATTATGACTTAGTATGTCATTATTATGACTTATGATTTTCTAACATGTGCGTTATTGGAAGGTTTGAGGAGTTGATATAGTATTGTAATAATAAAGGATTTCTTCTTTAACATACTCTTAATCTATATTGATCATTAATGTAGACAGGTAATTCATTTATTTTCCTTTTCTATTTGAAAAGCTATTTAAAGCAGATTTGAAAGATGGATGGATGGAAGGATTTTCCTGTTATATTTGATGGATAGCTTAATATTGAATGGTCAAATCAAGTAGAAATAAAATACTTCAGCATGAGTTGGTAGTGATATGGCTACAATGCTCTTATAGTTAAAAATGCAGTTAAAGGAAGTAAAATAGAACTTGTATGCATCTTTGAAGTTAATCCCCCCATGCCCACTTTAGCCGATAACAACTCTACAAGCATTTCAATCGTGCTATGAATCATCGTGCCCAGAATCATCAGCAACCATCACCCCCTTCACTCTTGGATAATCACTACTGACCATCATCTCCCACTTGGACAATTACCACTGACAGTCTTCTCCTTGGAGTGGGCTTTCCCCCTTGGAGAATCACCAATGCAGATCATAGTACAGCAATGGCTGCCCTTGGCGACCCATTGCAAAACACTATGCAAACTGTACGCGACCATTTCCCTACTGATTTCCATCATGAATCACGATGCTGCACCATCCAAATTCAGACAACACACAACCCAAAATGGGTTACGACTCTAATGTTCTAATGCATTAGTTATATTTGTATTTAAAACTCAGGACCCTTTTCCTTTGCTTTTAGGCACTGAGCTCTTTTTGACACCCACTGCACGCCCAACCTACCTGGAAAGGGGTCCCTTTTTGAACTGCCTTTCCCAAGGTTTTTTCCATTTTTTTCCCTACAAGGGTTTTTTTTGGGAGTTTTTTCTTGTCTTCTTAGAGAGTCAAGGTTGGGGGGCTGTCAAGAGGCAATGCCTGTTAAAGGCCGTTGCGCCACTTCTTGTGTGATTTTGGGCTATACAAAAAATAAATTGTATTGTATTGTATTGTATTTAATCCTGTTAATCCTGATTTTTGCCGGATCGTTTGTTTTTTCTGTGCTTGAATTAAATGGTTCTCTAACGTAAATCCGAACCACACATCTCCCATCCATTGCACCTGACTTACTTAACACAGTTTGAGCATTTACAGTACATGTGCAGCATTTATTCATCCATACAGTCATTTTTAGTATTCAGTAATTTACTGTGCCAGCTTATATTTTGAATTTTTGTTAATTTCTATACAATAAAAGCAACACTGAGGACACAAAAGAAATTCAGTTAATGACATTTAAAAACAAATAGAAGTTGCTGGCATATTGCACACTGCTCTTTATGATCGATGTTGTATCAATGATTTCCGTTATGATGGATTAGAACTGAAGTACCCAGGCAAAATATCATGAAAGTCGATAGAATACATAATGCAGTGTATCTTCATAACTAAATTGAAAGGAAATCAATTGCTCCTGCAAATGGGCATACAGTTTAAATTTTCATTTAACTCCCAGAAACAAGACAAGCAATTATAGTGAAGGCTTCATTTTCAGTCAGTCTTCGTCTTGAGTACGTGCTGTAGGGAGGCACAGCTGCATATCCCCCCTGGATAAGGTTAAAACATTGATTGGCCATGTTCATTCATGTTTATTCATTTCAGAAGAGAGCGGGCTCGATCCTGCCTTATGTGGCTTTGCTACAACTTTGTCTTCTTCCATTTCTGGATCTGTTTAACCCTGCATAATTTATTCTTTACATGTGCAATATGTTGCACTTGTAGTTAATTTTTCCCCATTGTCATTATGTGTACATTTTAGCTTGGCTGCATACAAAGCAGTAATTTGGGAAAACCTAGTACCAGATTTAATCATTTTATTATATTTTTTTATTACTCTTGCAACAGGCTGGTAACCTTTAGCCTAGTCTACACAGCAAGACAAATTATTTGCCTTTGTAAGTAATTATTTTTAAAATGTGCGGTTGGCATGGTAGTACCCTGGTTAGCACTGCTGCCTCAGAGCTCCAGAGCCTGGAGAGCCAACTGTTTGCATGTTCTTTAATGTCTGCATGAGCTTTCCTCTCAGATGCTCTGCTTCTGTACCCATACTTTAAAGACATGTGTGGTAATTGTGACTGAGTGTTAGCGTGTGCATCAGTGTGACCTTGCATTGGACATCCAAAGTTGAGTCCTTTGCTGATGCTGAACCTTATAAGCGAGTTAGAACATGCATGGATGCATCGACACATAGTGTGGATTGTCACCTTGGAATATACTCAAGCAGATTAAAAAAAAACAGACATTACTTAAAGTTATTTAGTGTTAAACTCAAGTTTCTTTGTTGGGAAAAACATATTTTGCTATTTCTTTGTGATTTTAATGGCTTTGTCTAGTCACAAACTGTTCTGTATGTCTAGTTATTACTGTGTTGATCCACTCCTCAGGTCAGTGCACCTCCATTTTCAGAGAGAAGAATAATTAGAAGACTCTCAGCTCTCATTATTGGTCAACAGGGTTACATACCTTCTACTCCCTTTACAGTGTTCACTGGTAATAACTGACTGTTGGTGCAGCTCAATTGAGGGGCATTTGCTGGTGTAAGGTTAATAGAGCCAGGCAAAATTGCTCAGTGTAAGTTGTTTTGGAAAATCAAAATTAGTAAGCATGTCTCTTTCTTTTCTTTTTAAACATTGTTGTTGCTTAAAAACATATGGATAACAATGAATGTCATGAATGACTTTGTGCTTTTTCTGTTTACTAAAAACTTGATAAAAATTGACTTGTGATTTTCACATGAAAATTATATATATATATATTCATGGCATTCGTAGTCTGAATCACAATCTGATTGTATGGGTGGTTACCTACCAGGTAACGCTTGTGGTTGGTCAGCAAGTTGGCTAACATCCGCCACGGTGCCCTCTTTCAGTTGCGAGAAGCAGATCATAGAATGGTTGAAAAATAGTTCACTGTCAAATAATGCAAAGAGTACGCGATACGTGTTTCGCCCTAATTCTGGGCTCATCAGGCATACACACTCACTACACCCCCCTCTCGGGGAATCAAACCTCAGACGTCAGCGCTAGAGGCGAAGCCTCTAACGTTGCGCCACGGCATGTGGTTCGTTCATTTGACAGCATGTAGATTGGGGTAATTACATTAATGGCATTCGTAGTTTGAATCACAATTTGATTGTATGGGTGGTGACCCCCGCAATGTCACGGTTCAGAGTTTGCGGCCTCAGTCATTCACGGATTTTTCCTTAGAACCTATCTAATAATTGTTAGCGGAAACTGCAAATATCCTCCACAATTTTTATGGCTTTTTTTGTGGCAATACTGTACTGTAGAGAGAACAGGAAGCAACTGTAGAGGAAAATGTGGCTTGGGATGGTGAAAGTAGCCAATAGAATTTGAAACTGCAACTCCCAGCAGTCCCTGCAGTGGCTCTGATTGGTCTTCTGCTGAGGGTGCTGGAGCTGTTGGTGTCAAAGGATTTTAGCACGGCTTTTAAAAAGAGGGCCAGTGACCAAAAGCAAAAAAACAGTTTTTGTAATTTGTGTTTCAAGTTCCTGTCTCTATGCCTGCCTTTTTTTGGGTTACCTGTACTTATTCGTTTTGTCCTGTATTGTTCAGTGGTTGGCGTCTGCATTGTCTCCCATCTGCCTGTGTGCATGAGGACTGTAAGTGGATTCATGGCCATCCTGCAAAGAAAGGAGCGCTCCTGAACCCGTCCACCCGTCTTCACCATTTCAGAAACTAGCGGTAGGAGTATCTTTACATTCCCATTCAACGTGCAGATCTCTGGACTATCTATTTTCATCATTACATTTCATCCGTTGCCATTTTTCATGAAAGTTTTTCATGGACTTTACTGTGTGTGTTTTGTTTGTGCTTTGTTGTATTTAATGTGTTATCACCGTAAGGGGAACAGGGGTGGTATCGCTGTTTTCATTTATTTCATTTGTTTTCATTACATTCTTTATTTGCTATTTGATTACCGGTTTGCTTTGTTTTTGTCTCTGTTTGTGAGTGCGTCCAGGTCGGGCCAAGGCTGGGTGTGTCCCTGGAATCTCCACCATAAAAATAAATAAATCACTGTCTTCTCCATGGTGTGAATCTTACCGACACCAGACCACTACAGTGTTATTCATTTCTCCTTGCTGCTGATCGACTGTGATGCATCTCCAGCTGAGTGTTCTTGTGTTTTCCATTTTGTTCCTCTTAACCCTTAAACCTCCACAACCAGCTATAGTCCTGTGCCATTTGCAAGCACACAGGAGCTGATCAGTCAGTGCCGTGCATTCGTTGAGCAGCCAGCTCATGACCTCTGCCAGCCCCTACAGCACTGCAGCCTCACTGTCTCTGGGATTGAGCCGCTGCACTAGACTAGCCTGCCAGCGTCAGCACTTACCTCTGTGTGCTTGCGTGCAGCCAGTTCAAGCGCAGTTGGCTCTGTGATTTACTGAATTTCATCCATGGCGTCAGTTGCACCTATTACATATTGTTCTAGTAGTTTTTTAAATAGTTTTTATAGTCCATTAGCAGTGTGTAAAATGACCAGTGTTGCAGTAACTGTGATGCTCTTTGCATTAAAAAAAAAAGTGTTCCATTAAAATTTCACTTTTTCTTTGTGAATTGTGACGTCTACTTAACAAGTGCGGCAAAAAAGTATTTGGCGTCCAAGGATGCATTAACCCCCAAGTATGTGGCAGTTTAAGGGTTAAAGCCCCAAGATGCCGCCGAAACGAGCTGCACCGTCTAAGGCTTCTGACAATGAAAACGCGCCTGCATGAATTACAGTACATATAGCGGTAACATTGGTATTTTACATTCTAGCACTGTGGGAGACATACAGTAGCAGTAAAGTACTGTACAGTATGCAGGTTTACCTTTACATTCTTTTTTTTAGGTCATGTATTAAGCTTAGTTTGAAATTAAATTGAAGTGTTTTGGGGGCATATTTAGGGTTTAAACTATAAAAATAGGCATTTTTTTAACAACATCCAAAATTCACATTTTTTCACAATTCGCGGGGGTTACGTTCCTAGAGCACCAGCGAATTGTGAAAAACCACAAATTTTGGATGTACAGTATATATATATATATATATATATATATATATATATATATATATATATATATATATATATATATATGTGTGTATATACTTGTCACCCTGTGATGAAGATGGCTGTGAAACGTATAAATTGCACAAAAGAGGAACAGTGTTCTCCTTTTTGTGGGCAGAAGGTGAGCCGGGAGCTTAAATTCATCTGTGTGTGTGCTCCGTATAGGGATAAAGTTCTCTCTCGTAGAGTCATCTGTGAGTGGATATCCAGCTACACATGATGATGATGTGAATGCAGCAGTGAATCAGTGGCTATGTACTCAACCAAAAACATTTTTAGCTGATGGCATTAAAAAGTTGGTGTGATGCTGGGAGAATTCCATTGCAAAGGAAGGTGACTATGTAGAAAAGTGATGTCATTTGTTTTTGAAGTTCTTAACAAATAGAGTAAAAAAAGTGTGGAAACTTTTTGAACGTCCCCGCAAATATATATATATATGCAGTATATATATTATATATATATATATATATATATATATATATATATATATATATATATATATTATATATATATATATGTACTGTAGCTGCATTTTCCAAAATTATCAAAGTTCAGCAGCTCTAACTTAAAAAAAATGGGATTCAACAAAAGCCTGACGCTCCAAAATGATTCCATAGACAAAATATCTTTATTTTTAAAAGTTTTAATTAACATTCAAAGTAAAACAGTTCACACAAAAAATAAAATTAAAATAGCAAAAAAAAAGAAAAGTTCTTGTTAAGAAAAGTTCTGTTCAAAGTTTAATCTTGTTACATTTCAAATCGTTACTAATCACTTCAAAACGTTACTGAACCATTTCAAAACAACAGTCAGAAAACTGTTTGTCTATCCCATTTCTGAGTTGAAAATTATTTTTTCAAGTCCCTGATTACTGGGACCAGTTCTAAATAACAACTGACTCAATTATCACATTATATCTCAGTTATAGCAAGAAAGTTCTATCTCTTACTAACTTATAGGGGGAAAAGACTATACCATTGTCTATGACTATGGAAGAAATGTATATTCTATTCAAATTAAGCAAACATTAATATGAGTTTAACTCAAAGCTTTAACTTTCTATGGTTGGCTCTTACTATATATATATGTGTGTGTGTGTGTGTGTATATATTGTAGATGCTAGAGGCGCTGTTGCCCCGTTGAACCCACCAGACAGACGTCCAGGACACACGTTAAAAGCACCAAGAATATTCTTTAATAATAATTCTTCAATAAAGTGCACAAAGCACCACACACTCCACATCCATCCATTCATTTTCCAACCCACTGAATCCGAACACAGAGGTCACGGGGGTCTGCTGGAGCCAATCCCAGCCAACACAGGGCACAAGGCAGGAACCAATCCCGGGCAGGGTGCCAACCCACCGCAGGACACACACAAACACACCCACACACCAATCACACACTAGGGCCAATTTAGAATCGCCAATCCACCTAACCTGCACGTCTTTGGACTATGGGAGGAAACCGGAGCACCCGGAGGAAACCCACGCAGACATGGGGAGAACATGCAAACTCCACGCAGGGAGGATCCGGGAAGCAATCCCAGGTCCCCAGACACTCCACATTCTTCCAATAATAATACAATAATAATCAATAATACAATCCTCCACTCCCAGCAGCTCCGTTCCTCTACCACCCAACTCCGGCTCGGCTTACTGGTATTCCCAGAGTCCTTTTATAGTCCATGACCCGGAAGTGTTCCTTCTCCGGGTCAAACACCACACCATCCTTCTCAAGTGTCCCGGAAGTACTGCCAGTGCCCACTAGGGGTGCTAAACACGGTTTTACCCTTTGCGGAATCCGTTAAAGGAACCTGCCAGTACCCTTTGGTCATGTCAAGTGTGGTCAGGTATTCTGCCTGTCCAAGCCTCTCAAGGAGGTCGTCCACTCGAGGCATCGGATAAGCATCAAATTGTGAAACCTGATTAAGCCAACGGAACTCATTGCAAAGCCTCCAACTTCCGTCAGGCTTAGGAACCAAGACAATTGGGCTGGACCAGGGACTATGACTCTCCTCTATGACTCCTAGATCCAGCATGCGCTTGATTTCCAGTTCCACTTCCGCTTTCTTTGCCTCGGGAAGACGGTATGGGTGTTCTCGGACTATGACCCTGAGTTCAGTCACAATATCATGGGCAACCAGAGAGGTCCTTCCTGGGATTTCGTCAACCACCTCCGGGACGGACGAGATAACTGTCTCTAGCTCTCGCCTCTGTCGGTTATTCAAATTAGACCCGAAGTTAAGGGTGTTACTTTGAGCAAAGAAGGAGCGGGGCTGGCCGGAAGTGGGATCAGGGTCCCTTTCCTTCCACAGTTTCAGCAGGTTCACGTGATATATCCGCTCGCTCGGTCGACGATTGAATTGTTTCACAAAATAGTCGACGAGTTCCTTTCGCTCTTTAACTTCGTATGGCCCTTGCCAGTGGGCAAGTAGTTTAGAGTGGGAGGTGGGAACCAATACCATGACTCGATCCCCCGGCTGGAACTCCCGGAGTGTCGTGCCACGGTCATAATAGTAGGCCTGTGCTGCTTGCGCCTCTTGCATGTGACTTTTTAATATGGGTCGAATTTTCTCAAATCTATCGCATAACAGTGCAATATATTCCAAAATATTAGTTGAGGAAAGGGCCTCTCCTTCCCAACCTTCCTTTAAAATGTCCAATATGCCCCGGGGTTGTCGTCCATATAATAATTCAAAGGGGGAGAACCCCGTTGAGGCTTGAGGGACTTCCTGATAGGCAAAGAGCACGAGGGGGAGGAGCTGATCCCAATTCCTCCCATCCCCGCTGACCACCTTGAGAAGCATCTGCTTGAGAGTCTGATTAAATCTCTCTACTAAACCGTCGGTTTGAGGATGATACACCGCGGTTCTCAAGTGCTTTATTTTGAGTAACTTGGCCGTTTCCTTGAAGGTCTCCGAGGTAAACAGCGTCCCTTGGTCCGTAAGGACTTCTTTAGGGACTCCAACTCGCGCAAAGACCTCCATCAGTACCCGTGCGATTGCTTTAGAATTAGCTGAGCGCAACGGAACAGCTTCTGGATATCAGGTCGCATAATCTACGAGGACTAGTATATATTTATGTCCTTGAGCCGAGGGTTCCAGGGGTCCTACTATTTCGACCCCTATCCTTTCGAAAAGAAACATCAATTAAGGGAAGGAGAATGAGAGGAGCACGGTCCCTCCTAGGAATTTGCCGCAGCTGACATTCCGGGCACGAAACACAGAAGCGGAAAACCTCCTTGTTAATTCCTGGCCAATAGAAGCGGAGCTTAATGCGCTCTAGAGTTTTTTCGGTGCCCAAGTGGCCTCCCAGGAGATGAGCGTGCGCTAACTCACAAACTTGCCACCGGAAAGTTCGTGGAATCAGCAACAACTTCCGCACCCCCCCCCCCCCCCTCGTGTTCACTGACCCAATAAGTCATTTTCTAACACAAAGTGGGGTCCTTGTGGCATGGGCTGACTAGTGCGTTGGCCGTTGACGAGGACTACTACATTCTTAGCAAATTTAAGGGAATCATCATTCCACTGTTCCCTTTTAAATGATGCCAGTGTTTGTCTGAATTGAAAGCTCAGATCTGAGAGTGGGTCTGGGCTGACCTCAAGGGGCGGAGAAACCTCCCGCTCTGGTGAGGAGTGGACTGATGACGTATTAGTCCGCGACGTGCCAGGAAGCTCTCCATCCTCCTCGTGATTTCCCATATCTCTCTCCACCGGCTGCGTACACGGTGTGGAGACAGCCTGAGACGGTGGATTCCCATCTGTTACTAGGCCCAATTTCGAATAAGGCGAGATCAGTACTGCACTGCTTTTATTGTTAGACCAGTCCCGCCCGAGAATCACCGCACACTGAGGATTCAGAAGTACCGCAACAACAAGTTTATTGAGTATTCCTCCATGGCAGATGAAACACCGGGCGGATTCATAGGCGCGGACATCTCTGTGTACACAGGTAATGCTGATCTTTGTTTTTAACCATTGTCGCGATAGTACATAACGGCAATCGAATATAGAAAGGTTGCTGCCGGAGTCAAATAGGGCCTCTACCTTGTGACCGTTTACAATGACCTCTCCCTTATGAGCCAAAGCCAGGGGGTTTGAAAGTGCACACAATCCCACCCCCTCTCTCCATTTACATTCCGCCTCGCCCCCGAGCGAGGATCGCGCCCGCGGAATCGGGGACTCCGGTGCAAACTCTGGTTTATGTCGGGAGGGCAGTTTAAGAGGGTTGTAATCTCTACGGCGTCCACTTAAGGACCGTTCAGCTATCTCATATTGCGAGACTGCTCTGGTTGTTTCAATGAGCTCTATGAGCTCGTTTATATTTGAAAATTCTCCCCAGGCCGGCTGGGTGAAATGCTCTGGCAGGCCATTTATAAACAGCAGACATGCCACTTTTTTTACTATTTGATAGGTGGTGCAATCAGCAGGCCTTAACCAGCCTGCCACCTCTTCCCAGAGAACGTCCAGTTGTTCAGGGTCAAACCTCCAGGTTTGTATTTTCTTTACCTGCTGGCCCGGGGAAAGTCCACTTTCCTGTGGGACCTTAGCCCCAGTGGGAAGGACAGCGCTCTCCTCTAAGAGAGCATAATAAGTCCCCATCGTTTCCCCCATAGAGACCAGCCCACATCTGTGTGTCCCCTCGACACTCTCCCTATTCAATTTGAGTGCCCCAGAGATAGCCAAAGGGAGCGGAGTCTGCACCGGTTCTTTCCGAAACCCGAGACGCACACCCCACCCGAAAGCTCGGCCCAGGTACTCTCCCACCTGGACATGATTCAGGTCCAGTCCCGTTCTCTTCAGGGCTTTCTCCATCCTGCCGACTACGCCACTGTCACATGAACGACCATGAGACATCAGGAAGGTTTGGGGCAGCCACCCATTTAATCGATTATGGCTGCAAAATTGATCTAATATGATAGACATGTTCATTCAACCGAGTCCAAAACAGAACTGACTTCTTCAGGCAGTATGGCGGCTTTTAAAGGCCAGGCAAGGAAGTGAAGTCATCAGCCCCGGAACCGGAAGGGACGTCATTGGCTGCCCCAGAGCCGGGCGGGATTTCCCTAGAATGGTCTGCAAAAGATCAAGAGGGAAAATTAGTACACTCCGCCACCCCCTGGCTTGGCATGGAATTACCTGTATTTAAGCCCTTTGGCTGTCTCCTAAACACACGTGTGTGACTATACAGTGTATATATATATATATATAATATATATATATATATATATATATATATAAATATATACAGTATATATATATATAAGAACATAACAAGTCTGTGAAACAAGAGAATATTCAGCCTTAAACTTGTTTGTCTAGTGTCACACACATGCTCTTTAGAGACTCATCTAAAGGTAATTATACTCCCAACCACGGGCTGGCACACTTGCCAATTGCCTTCATTCTTCCTCACTCTGCAGAAGCTGTGATTGACAGTCGTGTCCCTAATAACGTCATTTCCGGTTGCTGACCTCCTGAACCCCCCCTCTTCCTGTCCTCCAGAATGAAAAATGGCTCCATTGCCATCTTGGAGTCAGTTGACCAAAGACTCATGTCATTGTCCTGTTTTTTGTTTATATTTTGGTCTACCAATTATACAGAAATCACAAATTATACAGATGCCCCAAATCTTTATCTGCTCTCTTTGTCATTTATTACATCTAATAGATGTATTAGCTAATAGATAGGTTTCTCCAGTATCCCCTATGGATATTGTTTTAAAGATGTCAAAGCTTGAATGATTTGATAATGTGTTCAGGATTCACACAGACCCTTGTGTTGAGACGTGCTTCCCAATTTCAATCCTAAATGCACTTCACCTTAATTTCCAGTGGAGTCTTTAAGTATGTACAGAATCACCCAGTATTAGCTTGCTGCCTTGAAACAAAGAGACCAGTTTCAAGTCCTGGATGCCCTGTGTGGAGTTTGCATTTCTTCTCCATGCTAGTATGGGTTTCTACCGGATGCTCTGGTTTTCTCCCACAGTCTAAAGACGTGCAGGTTAGGAGGATTGGCACTGTTAACTTGACCCTAGTGTTCACACAGTACCCTATCCAGATGTTTTTCCCTGCCTTGCGCGTGATGATTTCTGGGATGATGCTGCTACCTTAGAAGTGTTTAACTGACACAACCTGCCTTTAGCTTGTTACAATGCTCCCCTGTAACGTGACGTTGTCTCGGGCAGGACCAATGTCTATTTTCTGTAACCTGCTGCTTACATACTCTCAGATATTTGTTGATGAGAGGATGATTTGGTGAGCATCAGCAGCTTTAAATAACTTTAAGTCACCAACACTGACAACCTTAAATGGGCACAACATACTTTGTCTACTGTCAAGATGGCACATAAGAACCTTTACTTTCTCAGATGTCTGCGGAAAACCTGGACGTCTCCTTTTACAGTTATATGGTGGAGCGTGTCATCACTGGCTGCATTACATCCTGGTATGGCACCTGCTCAAATCAGGACTGCAATGTATTACAGAAGGTGCTGAAAAATCTTACTGTTCTTCTATTCATACATGAAGCATGCAGTCTTAGAAAATTAATCAGCATTGGTAAAGGCCTCGGCCATCCTGCACAGTCACTCTTCACCTTCCTCATTCAGGCACACAAAACACACCACTAGATTTACTGACAGTTGTTTACTGACAAGGTCTTATTGTTACCTGAGCTTTCAACTGCTTACATGTTTCTTATATACATATAGTCTGATCTTTTAGTTAGTA
The DNA here is from genome assembly GCF_900747795.2 of Erpetoichthys calabaricus. Classification (NCBI taxonomy): domain Eukaryota; kingdom Metazoa; phylum Chordata; class Cladistia; order Polypteriformes; family Polypteridae; genus Erpetoichthys; species Erpetoichthys calabaricus. The sequence continues at coordinate 25,526,618 of NC_041404.2, forward strand.
TATGATGTTGTATTTGTTTTTTCTCTACTACTGTCATTAGTTTATGGGAAACAATTAAGACGTTCATTGTGCTGTGTACACACGACAATCTGAATTTAACCTTGAACTTGTCCTTTCACGTTCCAAGCACATGCATGTTAGGTTAATTGGGATTCTAAATTGGCCATATGTCAGCATGTGTGTTTGCATGAGTAGAGCGGGAATGAGATTTCCCTAATCCCCAGTGTGGTCAGAAGGAGAATTTCAAAAAAGCTGGCATGTTGAAGGGAACAGCTACTTAGTAAGGTGCTTTCAAAGTTTATAAATGGCTCATAATCAATCAGACAAAGTGGAAAGGAGATGTTATACACTACATTTCTGCCATAGATAACTATCTGCCCAAATATTACAATATTCTTTATTTTCAAAGCAATCCCTTCATTTTTCTTTTTGAAGTGAAATGCCATCAAATACAAAATAGGCAGATGAAATTAGTGAGCAGATGGGTGAATAAGATCCTATTTATCTCAGATTTCCCGAGTGAGCATAGCAGCCTTTACAGCATTTCTGCAACTATGCGGTACAGCTGAATGGTGGTGAAGGAGTATATCTGTTAAGACTGTGTATGGGTATACAGTGAGTTTCCGATTCTGCAAAACTGCCTAATTAATGTAAGGAAGTAAAGTATAAATCAATGAAACTAAAGAGGCAAAATGAAACTGTTTTCATTTTACAAAGTACATTTTCATCCATCAATCACTGCACAATTTTTAGAGGTGTGAAACTCTGTTTTGATTGATAACCTTTTATACATTTTTATACCTCCCCCCCCCCCCCCCCCCCCCTTTATAGCTGTCTAGATCTTTAGAGATAAAGACTTCAGACTTTATTATCATATCAAGCAGATGGTTGGCTCCATCAGGATTTTTAAATGAATAGCTTTGGTGTTACAAAGGTGTACTGCTTTGCACTGCTGCATCAGAACTCCTGGAGACCCAAAACCAGGCTTGGGAATTGTGTGTCTGCCCAGGTATTCTCCACACGCTCAAGTTTCCTTCCACATCCCAAGACTGTGCACATTAGGTTGACTGATGTGACTGTGTATATGCCTTGGCATGGACTGAAGGCCCATGAATGATTGTTTTTTGTCTTGCTGTTGGGATAGAAACATTCTGGAAATGGACGGATCCTGAAATTTTGTGAGCCATAGGATAAGTTGGAGAGAGTGGTATGGGGCCTCATGTATAAATGGTACATACGCGAAAAAATGTTGCGTACTCCCATTTCCATTCTGAAATTGCAATGTATAAAACCTAAACTTAGCTTAAAGCCATGCACATTTTCACAGTAGCTAAATGCTTGGCGTACACAAGTTCTCCGCTTGGTTTTGCAAACTGGCGGCACCCAGCATCAAAGCAGTGCTTTTGTTCCAGCATGGTTTCCTTTTCTTTTTTAGATCCACATCCCTGACGCGGCTTTATTATATACACTGAAATTAATTGCATATTGTTTATTAGTTTAAGGCATCTGATTGTAATTAACCTGTAACAATATAATGGTCCAGAGAATGGCCAAACTATTCCAAATACCATAGCTGCTTTAGCGTTGTTACTCTCACTGCACCTTCTTCTTCTTCTTTCAGTTTTCCATATTATTCTCACTGCACCACTCTGAGTATTTATATCACTGTATCTGAGTGTGGAATCACAGCTCTACAGCAGCTGAGTGGAAAGAGAATTATCGGTATACAGCATCAAGCACACGCTGGCTCAGCCATGCTGCCTATTTGAACTGCTCTCATACGACAAATGCTTCAGAGCCTTTCCTGTACTGACCTCGCAGTTCAGAAACAGTTTCATCCCAAGAACTATAAACGCAATCAATCAGTCCATCAAGGGCTCCTTGTAGAACTGCTTGTACCTATAAGTACAATCACCTCACTGTAAACTTGCGATACAGTTATAATATTGCACAACCTGTGCTCCTTTATAAAGCACATATTGACATATGATGATGATATAATTTTTAAGATGAAATGCAGCAAAATATGTTTATTACATTATACAAATAAAATTTTAACATCATTTAAACAATCTATATTGTGAATAATTAAACTTGTGAGGACACGGTGTCGCAGCACTAGCAAGGAGCAGGTGCCCCGTTCACGGATTGTTCCTGCCACGTGCTGTATTCTTGCTGGGGCTGGCGCAACACTGGAAGGATAGATGGATAGAATAATTAAACATATACTACGAAGATATTTCAATGTTCCTTAAAAGTTTTGAAGAATCGGTGTTCTCAGCTTACAGATGGCTTAACGTCTATTACAGAGCTGATTGTGTGGCGATTGGGTATTTGGAGAAAGAAAAGGAAGGACAGGAATTGTTAGTACGCTTGAAAGAGACAGTACTACTGCAATAAATTATTTCATCGAAGGTCATGCACGGAGCAGCATGCACCTTGTGGGATGGCAGGAACAATTTCTGGACAGGGCGCCGGCTCGTCATTATCACTGCGCCACCATCTTCCCATGTTTAACACATGCTTTAATTCCTCTGTCACTTTATCAACTTCCTTTTGTTGTTTATACCACTGTTTAAACCAACATATAGTATGTTTTTCCTTGCCTCCACTTGCTATTTGCTGAAATTCTTCTATTCCCCCCGTGCTTTTGCCATTGCCTTTGCCATTGCCAACGCTGAGCTTAAGGGCTATTTATATTGATTTGCATATTCATAGAGGCGTAATTCTGGCGAGGAGTTGGAGTGGGGCAGCAGGCGCGTACATGTGCGTTACTTTTCATGCTGACCGGGATTTATGGAGTGGAAGAAGTAGAAATTGGCATTCGCACAGATTTATGCATCAGGATTTTTTGGTGCGTACGCACATTTCTGCTTTTGTCCATACGCCATGTTTTAGTGTGAATTCTATGCATGGCATTATGCATGAGGCCCATGGTCTTTTGTTTCTAAAATTTATTATTTTGTTAATCTTAACTTTGATTATCCCAATCATAATTGAGTGCTAACTGAAAATTGGTAGGCTTTTTCACATGATAACAAATACTATTTATGAATTACAGCATTCTGAATTTATGCATTATAAAATCAAGTTCCAATTCAGGTTCAAGTTCATTGCCAAGTACCATGGAATTTTAACTTACTGAATATGTCTGACTTAAATGTAAGTTCCTGCCATGATCAGCAACTTACACAAGTGAAGTGTAAGGACCTTACTTTTAATGCTATGTAAACTGGCTGCATAGGTGACGACTACTTTAGAGTACATTTTGAATTTTCCATTTTTCCTCAGAATAGGCTCCCCTGCAGAGATTTGCAGGACAAAGAATCTGAAAGGTAAAATTGTGGTTTTACACATGACATATCTCACGTGAAACAAACAAAACCAGTAAAGGATTAGCAGTGCTGGTGATAAGTCTTTATTAACAAAAGACAATCAGGTTCTTAATTCACTATTAAGTCTTCTTATATAATACGCTACTGTGGTTGTTTGTTTGTCTGTCCAGGATTTTAAATCACCTGTAACTCGCAAACCATTTGACCTATTGACCTGAAATTTGGTACACATATACTACGTGCATCTACTATCTGCTTTCAGTGTGATGATTGACCTCCAAGGTTATTCCTCTTTTAATTTTAATTTCATTTTATTGTAGAATCAACTCTCGGCAGCGGCCAACAGGGCGGCTGTGTGGCGCATGTGTATGGGCGCCATTCTTATCCCTACCACCTTCACCATCACTTAAATTATTCTTGAGGCAGATTGAAGACTTAAGTGCCAGCTTCAGTGTAAAATTAAAGAAAACGTACTAAGTAATTGCAACACAAACAATGACTTAATCAGTTTTAACGCAGAAAGAAGTTGACGAAAGAAGAGAAGAATCAGGCCACTAAGGTGGAGAATAGAAGAACTGCTCAGGAAGCAGCAAGCGCATCAACCTCTGAGCAAATTAATGCTAAACGTACAGAGAAAGAATATGAAAACTAAGAATGTTCACATCAAGTGTATTCACTCCACATTATCATGCAGTGTGCCGTTACTGGTCTTTTATAAAGAGTGATTAGTTAAACAAAAACTAAACATTTGGCAAGAAGAAAAGGAAAATGTAAATAATTGCTTTGAGCAGAGACTTTTCTTTTTGCTTTAAAAGGTTTAAAATGAGCATGTATTTAAGGTAAGCATTGAAAATAGCAATGATAAGGAGATAACATGTCTATAGTTGTGTTACACTGAAATCAAAATGATATTTGCTGTTAACTAAATTTAAAATGAATATTTATATAAACTGTTTTGGATATAATGAGAATTTTAAATGAATTACTTTTTCACTAGTATCATTCATTTAAAGAAAGATATTTCTCTAGCTTGTATTTCTGGTTGTACATGTTGTAAATGCAAGTCAAAGGCATAGCAAAAAAGGGGTGGTGTACCATCTGTTGGAATGAGAAAGACATAGCAACCAGACAGACAAACAGATACGCAGACACTTATCCTTTTATTAAGGTGGATGATCCTTTTCTTGTGTCCCAGTATCGTACAGATTTTCTAATTTCAGAAACCCTATTCAAAATAGCACAAAAAAAGGAACTGAATAAAGGGCAATACAACACTAATAAGTCCCACTTCTCAAAACAGAAGAAAAAATCCACAAAACCCAGAAATATCAAAAGAAAAATATTACAACTATTTCAAAAACTGTAATGACCCACTGCTGAAATTCTCTCTTTGACCCATTATATAGCTAGACGGAGGTCCCAGCACCATTGATGTCAGGATGGCCCTACCTCCTAGGTTGCCACTCACAGAACACATTAATCTTAAATTAAAAATCTTAGTCAATATTTCATAGTGTGGATTCATTTTCCAAAAGCACAATCAAAAGTACAACACACCATTCTCTTTGTTTTTCACTCTGTAAACTCAGATGAATAGAAAGAATTCATCAGGACTTTTATACTCAAAACCCCATAATGTCACAGATGCTTACTTCTAGGTTCATTACATAGCAACACAGTAGCTACTGCTCCACAAAATGTTGGTGCCCACGATAAATACAGTGGGGTTGAAAAAGACACAAAAATAATTCAATTGAATTACATAAATTCCAATTAGGGAAACCATTATCAGAATTGGAAAATACATGTTCCAAAACCTAAAATGAATCTGTCAAAGACTTCCCATGTAACATAAAATAGCAGAAAAAAAGAGAAATGAAACCAAATCATAATTAATAACACCTTAGAAAAAAAGCCTTGTTTCTTGATGCAAAGAGAATCAGCAAAACCAAGGAACTGCTTAAGGGCGGCACGGTGGTGCAGTGGTAGCACTGCTGCCTTGCAGTTAGGAGACCTGGGTTCGCTTCCCGGGTCCTCCCTGTGTGGAGTTTGCATGTTGTCTGTATGGGTTTACTCCCACAGTATAAAAACATGCAGGTTAGGTGGATTGGCAATTCTAAATTGGCCCTAGTGTGTTTGTGCGTGTCCTTCGGTGGGTTGGCACCCTGCCTGGGATTGTTTCCTGCCTTGTGCCCTGTGTTGGCTGGGATTGGGTGCAGCAGACCCCCGTGACCCTGTGTTCAGATTCAGCGGGTTAGAAAATGGATGGATGGATAGAGGAACTGCTTATTGACTTTCACTGCACCAAACACTCTTTATGTCCCGTCACTATTCAAGGAGTGGATGTAGAGGTGATCCACTCCTACAAGTATTTGGGGGTCCACATTACTGACTGGTTGGACTGGTCTCAGAACACAGAGGAATTATATAAGAAAGTGCAGAGCAGGCTCTTCGTCCTTAGAAGACTGTGTTCCTTTAATGTGGGAAGTGATATACTTCACATCTTCTACAGCTCTGTGATGGTCAGTGCAATTTTCTATGCTGCAGTGTGATGTACTACTAACATCACTTCAAGAGAGGCCCACCGAATCAACAAGTTAATTAAAGGGGCAAGCTCAGTTATGGGACACACTCTGGAGCCCCTGGAATTAACAGCAAAGGAGAGAATTAACACAAAATTGGGTGCCATTATGAACAATGCTGAACAACCTCTCTGACACACCAACACTGAGGACTTCCAGCCAATGGATTATTCACCAGAAGTGTGTCAAGAAACACTACGAGGGGATTCTTTATACCAACAGCAATACATCTGCATAACGCCTCACTGGGACTGCAATTGCCAAGCCAGAGGTTATCTTTCTTTTCAATTTCTTTCGTTGTTCAGACTAAAATGTGTGCATAAGTTTACTTATTTATTTATCTATTTATATAGTAATTTATTTAAAGACCCTCATTAAAAAGCAAAGTTTCCCCCTGGGGACAAATAAAGGTCTATCTATCTATTTATCTATCTATCTATCTATCTATCTATCTATCTATCTATCTATCTATCTATCTATCTATCTATCTATCTATCTATGTCCCTACTAGGACTCATATATCTTTCAATAATATCTGTATTTCATTTTTGTAAGAGCACAAAGAAAAATCTTTTGATTTGTTTTGTGACACACAGCAATAAAGCAAATAGTAAGGAATCATTTACTTAAGATTACACAACAGCATATACTGTATCTCATTGTACCAGATTCATAGCTGAGACATCATATTTATGTTTTAGTACAACTGTTATTTAGAAATGCTCAGATGAGTCTCTATTAAAAACAATAAATTAGTTACTTTATCTCTGTGACCCTGAATTTGTCTTAAAAAATGAGTAGATAGTTGCTGTAAATGCTCTAAATATTTACATTACATTTTTTGAAGAGACTTAGACAAAGTTACTTAGAGTCAAAATGGCTTCAAAAGTATTCAAGATGCTACAAATGTATTACATTCTTCATAGTTATGCTTATTAGTGCAAACTTTGGGCTGTAATCACTGTTGGAATTTCTAATTTTAGTCAGTGTACTAAGAAAAAGCTTTGCTGAGGGTGTCTATCGTTTCTATCAACAATGCCGTGCTTGATCACAACTGTGCTTTTATTTAAAAATGTGTAAATGACACAATAAGAAATAGCTATAAACAATTACAGGCTGAGCTGCTGTCTGAAGGAATGCGCAGACAATCGACTATTTTTGTATGGTTCCATTTATATACTGAAACCTCTGGTTCCTCTGAGAGACTCTACCTTTCTCCTTATTTCCCTATTTCAATTGTTTAACTACAAAATGCTTTTTGTTTTTCCTACCTATGTAATTTAACATTGGAATGAAATCAGGCAAAAGTGAAGCAAAATAAAAGTCAAAAATATTGAACGGTTTCTTGCATATTAAAAAGAAGAGGTGGTGAGAAAGAGTGACCACTAGGAAGGGACACCCAAATAAAGGTGTCTATTTTATGTAGGTTCACATGATTAGTAATTCTTGATTTTTCCTTTTTATCGTACCATGAACAATTCACTGGACACTGGACTTGAAGTCAATGCTGAAAAGGCTGGAAGTCTGCTCACAGGAAAGCCTGCAACTTTCACTAATAAAAATAAATGTTGGTGCCAGGCTGCCACTCTATATCAAATTACCATACTGGATTTATGCACTTAGCTACAAATGACAAAACCTCCACCTTGCCCTGGAGACGTGGATTAACTCTTTCAGGGCTGATGTCGACTTTTGTCAAAACTCAGGGGTAGAGGACAGTAATCAGCTGTAAACTATGACAAAACTTGTCCTTACGTTTTAGTTTCGACTCTCTTTGCTAGAAGGAAAGTTACATAGCTTTGCTGATTTCACCTCAATTCCCTATGTGTGCAGGACTAGTGAAGAGCAAACAATCTCTAAAATGGCAACGCTATCTGGCGAGAGACCAAAGCGAATATACACAGCAAAATAATCCGTGGACGTTTTATGTAATTTCGTTGAATAGGAATCTTACCTGTCAGACTCCGAGTTTGATGCAAGTGATCTGGAGATGGCTATCGAAAATGAAAGTGAGGTGCCAGCATCATCTGATTGGTCCCCTACAGCAGCATTTGCCTGGGAGGACCACCACTTATAATGACAAACCATAAACCATATTGTGTCACACTGAGACCACTACCGGCGCCCTCCTGCTGTGATGCCGAACAGCAGCCACAGCACGTAGCCACAGACATTTTATGTTGATTTATGGGTGAAAACATTGCTTTGTGTACTTTACAAAAAACTTGAGTTTTTTGGAAAAATAATTCAGCCCTCAAAGAGTTAAATCAAAAATAATAAACAGCCAAGTAGTACACAGGAAAGGAAAAACAAGATTCAAAGTGAATATGGATGGCAAAGGAAAGACACAGTTGAGAATTGCACACTAAGAAAATGAAAGCGATAGGAAGCCAAGGTGTCAATTACTTTCATTTATATATATATAGTAGCACTGGCGATGGAAGATATTGGGCAGGACCAGTCCATGCAACAGAGATGTAAGCCTCCACCAATATTAATGAATTCAGAATAAAATGGACGTTTCAGACAGGAGAAGTGAAAATACCTGAATATGACTTTTGGAGTAGAGGGACATTCTGATCTCACCTCTTCAGACCTTTCTCTTTAGTGTTATTCAAAAACATCGTTCTGTGCCGAGAAAATCCACAAACATATGCATTTGCATCATCCATACATGTAACATCATCACTCTTGACACCCACACCAGCCCTCTGTTTACCTGTTATTTCACAACATAGGCTTGACAGCTTATTTCACAGTTTCAGGCTATTTTTAAGTCTTTTTTTGCTATTTCATGTTGCTTTGTTACTGGATCTAAATATTAATTGCTGTTTCTGAGAATCCAGTATGATGCAGACATCTTGTTGCATCACAACACGGTCACGGACACGGTCACATATATCAGTATGCAACATCACTATGAAAATTAAGCCTGGGAAGACATTAAGATCTTCTGATTCCCACTAGGGTGTTGTACCGTGTTATGAATGTAGTGAGAAGCCAAGCAAAACGGCACCTTTTACTGGCTAACTAAATAGATTACAATATGCAAGCTTTCGAGGCAACTCAGGCCCCTTCTTCAGGCAAGGTGTTACATCCTGCCTGAAAAAGGGGCCTGAGTTGCCTCAAAAGCTTGCATATTGATTCCCACTAGAAATTCCAGACCCATTTGTTTGGTATCTCTAATGTTAACAATTTGTTTTTGTTTGCCAGAGACGTTTGCAGTGTATTTTAAAATTATTTTTCTATATTTCATTTTTTATTGTCACGACCTGCATGCATGTAAATGTTGAGGCCTGCAGGGGGCGCACCAGCCACTCAAACCCAACACAGACAGACACCAGGCACAAGTTCCAAGCGCAGCACACATTTATTTCAGTGGGAAATGCTTCCCTATCATTCCCCACAGCTGCACAGTACAATAAAGCACTTTACAGCACACAGTGCTTCCTTTGCCTTCTTCTTGGCTCTCTCTTTCTTTCTCTTTCTCTCTTAGTCATCTCCACTCTTCCTCTGGCAAGCATTATCCCCTCTCTCCCGACTCTGGCTCCCCAAGTAGTGGCAGGTGGATCCTTTTAAGCCGCACCCAAGGGCACCCAAGGGCACGCCAGGTGGCGCCTTAGCATGTTCCAGACATACTCCCGATTTAATTAGGGCTTTGCAGCTCCCCCTGGTGGCTCCGACAGAAACCAACAGGGCTGCAGTGAACTCCAACTCCCAGCGTACCCCTGTGCGAATCAGTGGCACCCTAGCAACCCGCTTGGCTGCTATCTAATGTCCCAGGTGAGATAATGCCCTGAACACGTTGTCTCCCAGCCCTATCCCAGCCATTCAGGGCCTCTAGCCATCCGCAACAGCGTAAAAAGTAAGAAATATTACTTTGCCAAGCACCAAGATTAAGTAAAAAAACCCTAATAAGCACTGGCATAAGGGACACATCCAAAATCCTAATGAGGATTGGTTTGGGGTGGGGAGCTCTTCAGATCTCCACATAGCCTGCCACAAAAATACGTATTTAATTTTTTTGCATTTTTGCTAAACAGAACAGTGAAAAACTGGTGTGTCAAATAGTATAACATTACATCTTATAGCCAGGTGGGCGCAATACTTCTCGAAATCGGCCTGATACCTTTCACTGAAGCCGAGGTGAGAGACGAAGGTAAAGCCTCACAAAGCTCCAAGAAGTGATCTAACTCAGGAAAGTGTCATTAAAGAATGATGTGGAGAGCTGTCAAGAATCTTATGTCAGCTTTCTCATTGCTTCCTTAAAAAACACAATGTGCCCAAGCTTTGGAAGAGCTCTGAAATCTGGCCAATTCTAACCCAAGTGATTACCTTCCAGTGGCCCTTACATCACTCTTGATTCTTGCTCACCTTACTTTACAGGTCAGCTCTTCTTTTTATCCATTGCAGTTTGCATATACACAGAACCGTTCAGTGGAGGATGCGGTCATGACTGTACTAGTTGTACAAGTTTGGAGAAGCCACACTCATTGTGAAAATACTGTATATTGACTTTACTTCAGCCCAACTGCATGAAGCCTGATATCATTTACAGTAAATTACATGAGCTATGGGTGGACCCTTATCTCACCCTATGGATTATGGACTTTCTCCTTAACAAGGAGCAGTTTGTCAAGGTTGACAATTATATTCCTACAGTCCATCATACATCAATAGGAGCTCCACAAGGCACAGTGATCATCACTTATACTCATCTCTATCTATACGAACAGCTTGAGAGGATCGGACATCAATAGTTAAGCTGACAAGTCTGCAGATGATAAGGTTTTGACTGACACTTCTAACAATGTAGCACAAACTGAAGAAGAGGCCAAGAGGTTGCAGGGGTGGTGGCAGGAGCAGAACCTCCAACTTAATGTGAAGAAGACAAAAAAAACTGCACATTGATTTTAGGAAGAATGCTGAACCACTGCAACCACTTTTCCTCAATGGAGAACAAATGGATTTAGTTAGTTATTGGATGATAGTTTGAACTGTAATGAAAACATCTACAAAACCAATTAACAGTGCAGCTATTTATTGTTAAGACTGAGGTACAACTAGCATCCTACGGAACTATAATACTGTATATGTCACATTAAGAGCATACTTTTTCATTCCTGGCCTGGTTTGGAAGACTGTCTGTCACTAACAAAAACAAACTTAAGAAAATAATTAAATTGCTTGAACAGTTGTTTCCATATTCTACATTCTGAGAGTTGATACTTACTTCCAAAATTTAAAAGAAATAAAAGTAAAAGTAGTTTTATACCAACTGTAATAAAACTTGGCCAAAAATTGGCCAAATTTAATTTTGTTGAAATAAATAACTATTATAGAATTCTGTTTTTATGTTTATAAAAACACATCATCAATCTTAATTTTATGTATGTAGTAATGTGGTATAGTATGTTGTGGACTGGATCAAAACAAATGTCCACTTGAGGACAATAAAGGTAAATGAAACTAATTGTATTTTATGCGGTTTTACATTTTGCCTCCCCTTTCTAGCATTCGTTTGGGTGTCTGATCTTAACAAAAATTGCCAGCCTGGAATCACAAGATAAAAAATGAAGACAAAACTGTCACAAAAAAATTGAACATAATGTATTAAACTGGCCGCTGAATTTGACATTTATTTTGTACCTTTACGTGATGGAATTCATGACATAACATATAAATGAGCGCTTACAGAGTCCTAACAATAAGTGGTTGGATTTACACTTATTTGAAAAAGACATTAATGTACCACTCTGGAATGTGCAAACTTAACTGGAGGCTCTGCGATGGATTGGCACCCAATACTGCCAAGTTAGTCCTTGACCCTCTCTGAACTTGATTATGTGGGATGAATAATTGATAGCTAGATGGATCATGATTCTTTGTAAATATAGAAGGATTGCTGGATTCATGTACTAAGCTCAGTTGATTTCTGGAATAACGGAGGTAGTTTTTCCCTAAGATGTGTGTGCATCTTCTTGAGTCACCTTTAAACTATGGATTTAACTTGCATGGAGCACAGGGAAAATGTATTCACTAGGACAAAAAAAAGCCACATTTCCCATTGGGGATAAAGAAAGATCTATCTATCTATGAAAATTAAAGCACCACCACCCCAACCTCATTTTCTTTTCATTATTTTCATTTTAGAAATATTTTGATATTATAATCAATTACTTTAACATTTAGTTGTGGCTATTTAGGGTGAAAATCAAGGGTTTATAAAAAAAATCCCACTGATAATGCATTGTAATTCCATTGTTGAAATTCCTGTCACAGAGTGCTCAAAAAGAAGTGCAGAGCTTGGAAAAATCATAAACCACACCAGCCCTTCATCTTTTTTGTATATTACGTTATTCTCACTTGAGGCCGTCTGGCCCCTAAAAATCAAGCTAAGGCTTTTAGGTGGTAACATGCAAACAAATATGCCCAGAAATGGAGGAGAGAAACACCATACAATATCTTGTACCAAGATACAAAACAAAGTTCCTTTATTTTCAAGAATTTACTTAACATTTTGAATGTGAAGTAAAAATTAAGTCATATCTCATTGAACCTGTTAAAACATAACATATGAGAGAACTCGTATCTCAGTGTACAGCCACCATAGACACAGACAGCTTGCTGGTGGTGTTTGCTTCTGCGCTTCATTTTTTTACTATAGTGCTGTCATCCTGTGGATAACCATACATATTTTTTTTGGTGGCAACAGGTTCTTGAAAATATTGTTATAAATAAAAGGTCAATAGCTACTGTATGTTTTGATGAAAAAGGTATAAAGCTGCTGATGTTTTGAAACTACTAGACTTGTTGCAATATTAATATGTTAATCGTAAGGACAACGATGGAGATAGTGACAATCAGTGGGCTCTGGCACTGATGCAGATAGCTGCCACCAATGAGTTTCTTTATTATAAGGAGTTTGAATTGTCACAACTCTCAGGACTCTCAAAATATGCTGCCACCCACTGAGTGCAAAAACTCACCAACTGCATTATATTTGTGGTACATGTGCTTCTAAGCCTGTACTCTGCGAGATGACTTCTGTCAAGTTCTCTCATTCAGATACAGACTTTAAGTCATGTTTTTTGTGAAAATAAAGTAATTAAGTTTTTTTTTACATTTTTGATAGAATCAGTGTTGATAATAAAACTTGTTTTCAAAATATTTTCTACAAGTTTTGACAGAGTTCATTATTTATCACATATGCATAAATTAATACTGCAGCATCCTGGTAATAAATGGTCCAGCAGGCAATGTGTTAAGGAATATCAGAAAAAACCCAGAAAAAGAAGGACAGGACAAAAAAGGAGTGAAAGAAAAAAAAACAAATCTTCTAACTATGAATCAAAAACAGTATCTTAAAACAAGGGGGAAAAAATCAAGCAAATTAAATTTGAAACAGAATCATCTTGCCTGAAAAAGGGGACTGAGTTGCCGCGAAATCTTGCATATTGTAATCTGTTTAGTTAGCCAATAAAAGGTGTCATTTTGCTTGACTTTTCACTACAAACAGAATCAACAAAATTCTGGAATAAAAAAACAGTAAAGCTTTAGTTACAACTGCCACTTCTTCTTTTATACAGCTCTATGTAAAGGGAACAGTGCAGAAAACAAATAAAATTAATACATATATTCTTAATACAATGCAAATTGAAAAAATTAACAAACAATACAATTAAAATAATATTATAGGAATACAATACAAAAACAAAGCTAAAAATAGAATTAATAACATAATATGAAAAATAATAATAATTAAAGGAACAACAAAAATATTAAACAAACAAGAAATAAACTTGAGCCAGGGCAACAACCCTGGCTGTACCTAAACATCACATCCAGCATTACACAGTTAACCCTAGAAACACAACCCATCTTTTCCGCACTATGGCCCTTCAGCTTAACAGCCTGATAATGCATCCCTACTGCCCTACCCCAAAAGAGTAACCATAAACAATGTTTTTGGCACAATCATATATTGTTTGCGTATATTTTCACTTCAAGTTGCGCAGCTGTGGATCAGAAAATTGTTTCAGTATTTATAAGTGAAAAGCAAATCAACACATTTCAATTGGCTAGGCACTTAAAATAATACATGAAGTAGAAACATATTTTTTATGGTGAAAATTTACATACTGTATATAATCGAATATAAGCCGAGTTTTTCAGCACCCAAAATGTGCGGAAAAACGTCACCTTCGGCTTATATTCGAGTCAGGTCCTGCTGCCCCCACCAACCCGACAGAAAGCTGGAGTGTACAGTACACACACACACACGTGCGCGCGCGAGAGAGAGATACCATATTGTTTTTGTCGACCCTCTTCTCCACTTACAGAGTTAGTTTACTGTTTTTCTTTGAAATAAATACTCAAAAACATTTAACCTACCGATGCCTCAATTAATATACGGTAATTTTATTGGTATTTATTTTGATTATTGAAACTTACCATTAGCTGCTGCATTTCCCACCCTAGGCTTATACTCGAGTCAATAAGTTTTTCCAGTTTTTGTAGGTAAAATTAGGTACCTCGGTTTATATTTGGGTTGGCTTATATTCGAGAATATACGGTAGTTTCCTTTTAATTTTATTGTGTATGCATTCTCCAGTTTTGCACTGCATTGTTCTACCAGGAGAGACAACGACTCAAAGGAATGCTGCGACATGAGCAGTTTTCCATACTTGTTGTCTGACTTGACATAAAACCACTTCAGTATTTAAACATATAAAGCAAAGTGACACTTTTCAATCAGCCAGAAGCATAAAATATTATATTAAGTCAAAATGTTATTTTTCTATATAGTTAAAAGTTTATAAAATTACAGTATTACATACTGTATTTCACAGATTTTGTCAGTAAATGAAAGGAAACATGATGGTCTGAACTGTCCACATTAACAGCGTGCTATTACTGTAGTTGTGTAGTCTGAGCTGGGTGCACTGTATTCAATTTTGTTTTTGCTGCGTGTGTGTTCTCTGACATTAGGGTCTCTGTACTTGCTGCCTATCCTTGACCATCTTTTGTGTCCTTTCATGGTGGGCTAGCTACTCACATGTAATTTTCTTTGCAGTTCAGTATGGAACAGGCACTGTCTTTTGGGAAAGCAGCTTATTTGCCATACATAGTGAAGCAAAGATATTGTCAGCAATGACATTCCCTGTGAAAAGCTGATGAGTCACATCACCAGTCACATTGTCTTCCACTAGCAATATAATGAGATCTTTCTCCAAATTGGGTATAATATCTAGTGTATATATACCTGACAATGCATGGCAATGCAAAAATGAACAGTTTTCTTTGCGTGTGTACGATTCTGCCTTCAAACTGTATGTGAACGAATATGTGTGATTGTACCATACCATGCCATAACATTTTGTAGGTCTTAACCCTAAACAGGGCTGATTGTTTATGTAATTCAATATATGTGCCAGTATTTAAATATAGCTGTACTCAAGTCATGTTTTTTTTCTCCTAGAAGGCGCCTCAGTTACAGTCAAGTACCACATTGCATCACTATTTCCATTTTCACAATTTAACATTTGCATTCATTGTCAGGTTTGTCAGGTCTGTGAAAACTTTGCGAGTGAGCTGCCATTCGCTGCTGCACTGTTCACTTGTGGTTCAATTGCTTTTTGTTCACTTTTTGCCACTTTGCATGTTCTTCCTTCCCCATGTCAAATTCATGTTGGCTGTGTACTTTGTGTGTGGGAAAACATTGCAGTGGCATTTCAAATTAGTTTATAGTTATTTTTTACTTAATGGAAATAACTGAAGTTCAGTCAGTCAGTCAGTACAATAGATTTTTTTTTTACCTAATCACATGTACTGACACAATGTGAGTGATTATAAGTGTGACATTTTTTCATTGGTTGTTTTATAGTTGTATGCTGGAAACACATAGCAAATCAAATCTATGAAACAGTATTTAGTTATGTTGATAACAGCGGCAGGAGAGGATTTGTGAAAATAAAAAGGATATGCAAATATATTCAACTATGAGCCAGAGGAGAGATACAACAATTCACACCTGTGTACCAGTATTTAAAGGCGTTGCTTGTAGTGGTAATTTTGTGTAAAAAAGATATTTTAGAATTTCAACAACATGAGCATTTGTAGCACAACAATTTAGGAAAAGCCAAGAAAGGGCAGGAGAGTGACACACACACTAATTAAATAATTAAAGATTTAAAGATACAATGGCAATGGGTGTCTGGCGTGGAGATCCTAGTAACACTGTTTGAAGACGACTAACACAGACACTGGTGTTAAAAAATGTGATGTCTGAGTGTAAGACAGTCAGGTGACATAGTTTCATGTACGGCTCACTGAGTGATCCAGATGGGCGTCAGAACGTTTTACTTAACACTTTGAACACGAGGTATGAGTTAAGTTGTATCTCATTGAGCCTGTCAAAACGTGACATACGAGAGAAGTCCTATCTCAGTATACAGCCACTATAGACACAGCCTCCTTGCTGATCAGGCTTTGCTGCCGCATCTTACCTTCTGTACTGCTGCCATGTAGTGGATAGCCAGAGATTTTTTTTTGGGAGGCATCAGCTTTTAGAAAACAAAGCTATAAATAAACAGTTTGTAGTTATGTCATTGCAACAAATGTGCAAAGCTGCTGATATTTTGAAATAAATACTGTAGATTTATTGCAAGATGAATATTTTAATGATAATGACAGTGCCAATTAATTGGATGATGTAGAACCTGTAGACAATAACGTGGATAGTTGCCCCAAAGGCATTTCTCCATTACAAGGAGTTGTGCCGACTGTCAGGACAGCAGTACATGGACAGTCTGCCTTCCAAAGAACGCAAACAGTCACCAGCTACCAAATGTGATGTGTACGACATACTTGGACAGCACAAAGAAACGTGTAAGAGATCAGACCATGAAAAAGAGTTGGGCCACCAGCCTAGAGATCTCGTATAATTGGAATGCAGCAAAAACAAGAAAATGAGCAATAATTGTCAATATGCCTTTTCAGACATGAGTTCCAAAGTGAACTGTTTTCAAAATGGCTGAACTTCCAGTCATGTGTCCATCTGGCAGGTAGATGTGAGTCCAGGTGGACGACCACCAGAAGTGATATCAGAGATTTTACAGCTGTCATTCATCCACTCTGCAAAGAGAGGAAGAGAAAAGGCATTAGAACACAGAGCCAACCCCTGGAATGCTGGGTAATTACAATCACCATAGCCCTTAAGTTGTTCCCTATGCGCCTGCATGTAACACGTGTTATATTTAGTGGTGCATGTGCTTCTAAGCCTACACTTCTGTGAGGTGCCATGCTTTTAGCTTTCTCACTGAGATGCAGACTTTCAGTGTTTTACTGTTGCTGGTGAAAATAAAGTAATTCACAATTTCTTTACATTTTTGACAGTTCCTGTTCATAACAAAACCACTGCTTTTTAATGCATTTCCGTACTTTTTTTTATGAGTTTTGATAGAGTTCATTACTAATCATATAAGCATAGACCTCTGCTGCAGTATACTGGTAATAAATGGTCCAGCAGGCAATGTGTTCAAGATGGCCAATAAATTGAAAATATGGCAGGTAACTCATGTCAGTGAAATTCTGTTCAGCTGCTGTAGCAGTTATTAATGTATTTCTGGTCCACATTCTTCTCTTTCTGAGATCATCTACCCCATAACAATGGTGTCTCAGTATTTTTCATTATTTATATTGTAAATTATGAATGAGGACAAAGGTCTATCAGTCACATTTTTTAAAATACAGTATATTAGTTTTTTTGTCACTGTGGAAGAGATGTCTGGTGTGTATGGTACATTCAGTTTACATCAGATTAAAAAATGCCTCCTCAAAATAAATGCCAATGATGAAATTTCACCTGTCTCCCGGGTACCATTGTTTTTTTGGAGATGAACATATCTTTGCCATTGTAGTGCTGATATCTGTGTTGTCCTTTAAATGCAGGTGTTACTATCATTGTCAAAATGAAGAAAGAGGTTCTTAATAATATCAGCATGGTCAACGACAAACAATTATCAGCCATGCTACAGATTTGGGTGAGTTGGAGATTGATTATGCCCAGTTTACAGCGCTGAATTTCAAGGAAACAGTCATCTCTGATTTTATGAACAGATTAAATGGTGGAACAGACTGAACAAAGCAGTAAATCAAGTCAAGTTATTTTTCATTAGTCAGAAACAGCCTGAAATAGGGTGGCGAGGAAAGCATTGTATTCATCTTTCAGAGATCCATTTCTAACTGTAACCCAAACCCATTTAGTGACTCAAACACAATTGAGTTCTAGTCCCAAAACCTTCACGACACCTCCTTTCCATTGACTCATGTTGAGATGGATGACTTCAAGAAAGAGCAGAAGTTCCTCCACATTATGGGACTGTCATGTTTGCAAATATGTATAAGTTACATTGTTGCAAATGTTCATTAGTTTGAATTTCTCTGTACTGCTTTTGTATTCTAAATCCACTCATGCATTCCCCCTTGCTAGCCAATTCTGTACATATGTGTGCTTTTTTTTGCCCTTCAAAGTCATCCTACATTAGGTCTTTCCCAATTGCCACGTGCATGCACTTCTGTTGATGGTAGTTTCCCACTGCCCCCAAGGGTTGGTGCTGTTTACTAACACCTTTTCTATTCCTCCCTCTGCAAACTGGAAGATTGATGGCTTTAACACCAATGATGTCACCTCAGGTGTCCATCCACCTGGACCCACCTCTTCCTGCCAGAAGTCCTTAAAAATGGAAAATCAGCCATCTTGTGCAGTCAAGATTTAGACTTGCATCTGAAAAGACGCATTTTCTCAATGCAATTTGTGGAACTGCATTTCATTTCAGTGATACAGTAATCCCTCCTCCATCGCGGGGGTTGCGTTCCAGAGCCACCCGCGAAATAGGAAAATCCACGAAGTAGAAACCATATGTTTATATGGTTATTTTTAGAATGTCATGCTTGGGTCACAGATTTGCGCAGAAACACAGGAGGTTGTAGAGAGACAGGAATGTTATTCAAACACTGCAAACAAACATTTGTCTCTTTTTCAAAAGTATAAACTGTGCTCCATGACAAGACAGAGATGACAGTTCTGTCTCACAATTAAAAGAATGCAAACATATCTTCCTTTTCAAAGGAGTGCAAAGCAAGCAGTCAAAAAAAAAATCAAGAGGGCTTTTTGGCTTTTAAGTATGCGAAGCACCGCCGGTACAAAGCTGTTGAAGGCGGCAGCTCACAACCCCTCTGTCAGGAGCAGGAAGAGAGAGAGAGACAGAGCCACAGAAAAACAAAGTCAAAAATCAATACGTGCCCTTTGAGCTTTTAAGTATGCGAAGCACCGTGCAGCATGTCCTTCAGGAAGCAGCTGCACACAGCCCCCCTGCTCACACCCCCCTACGTCAGCTCAAGAGAGAGAGAGAGAGAGAAAGTAAGTTGGGTAGCTTCTCAGCCATCTGCCAATAGCGTCCCTTGTATGAAATCAACTGGGCAAACCAACTGAGGAAGCATGTACCAGAAATTAAAAGACCCATTGTCTGCAGAAACCCGCGAAGCAGCGAAAAATCCGCGATATATATTTAAACATGCTTACATATAAAATCCGCGATGGAGTGAAGCCGCGAAAGGCGAAGCGCGATATAGCGAGGGATCACTGTATAGGGTTTGCCTAAGTGTGCTCCTAAACTTTGTGTTTCTGTTTACTTTCTTACACAATGTAAATTAGCCTTAGGTAGCTATTACTGCTTGAGCCTCACAATTTCTGCAGTATTTGAGTCCTTTCTGCCTTGTTAAGCTCTTGGTAGCATATTCGGAAAAATGTATATAGGTCAAATCTACCATTATGTACTGCTACTTCAATTTAATCACAGTTCTTAAATTGTCCTGCAGACATTTGTGTGTTGATGTTCACTTGCTATTCAAACATCTACTGCAGTTAATAGCATTGTATGTGTATAGTTTCATATGCTAAGAACTATGTGTTGAATTTTATTTATCAGTGATGCTCTGAATGATTGGCTGCTTATGTAAATTGTCTGAATTTCAGTTGCTCAGTGTTTGTTAAATTAGCTGATCTGAAAATCATCTTTAAGTTTTACAGTAATTTAGTAGTAGTATTCCTTCAAGCAAAGTATTATGGTACCTGAGAAAGTGCATGTGTAGTTTTGTTGATGGAATTTTCTGTAAACAGATAGGGGCCAGACAGATGTTAGACGACAGAGAAGACTGAAATGTTGGCTTTTACATTAAAAAGAAAGCGGATTAACAATTAGAGAAAAAAAAAGAATCCGTGCATGGATAAGGAAGGCAGACATGTATGCTGTCCTGCTGAAATTGGAATGGAAGAATAAAAGAGGAGCATGTTTGGCAGAAATTAAAAGAGAAGCTGCTTTAATGAGCTCAGACCTTTCCATTTTGTCCTTTTTAAACTGCAAGCTTGTGTTTAGTACAGCAGCTCACATGTTTGTTAAATTTTTAGAAAAAGGATACATTTAGGAGAATTTGCCCTCAGTGCTTAGTAAACACTAGGCTTGCTAGCTTACGAGTGAAATGTGTCTGTTTTACATGTAACTTTGTTAAGTAAGTTAGACTTCTATCTTTTTCATAAACATCTTGTGAAAATTTTATTAGTGGCTTGTAGTTATGACAAGCATTTTATGTATCATTTATTTTGTGTACATGTTAGTTAAAAATGTTTGTATTTAAGGGGATTTCATTTACTTTCATATTTTTTTAATGGTCACTGAACAATAAGCCTACAGAATTTCATTTTATTTTTTAATGAACGGGTAAAATCTGATCTAAAGTTTAACTGTAAAAATGCCATTTTAATATAGAACAGGAATCTTTTACAAATGTGGTTATAAAAAAGCTTAGTATTAAAAAAAAGTTAAAAGGATAAAGAAAAAAAACTGAATCATGATTCTAGGAACATGAGCTTGATGATCAGTATCAAGCCTAAAAACGCCTGATTGGACGATTGCAATTATTTATTTCTTAGTTTTGTAATGTCACACCTGCTGTTTGTTAACAAAGTTGTACACCCCGTGCCATTTTCTCATTAGTGAGTTCAGAACAGTGATACTGATGGATCTCCCACCTCTCCTTCTAAATACTCTGTGTCCCGACCATACAAAAGAAAGATGTAATAAAAACTGGACAGTGCTAAAGAAACATGACTGTACATAGCATCCACCACATGGCCTCACGATCAACACAGAAGAAATTACATACTTTATTGATGCTATTGTCTAAATCTTTTCTCAGGTTGCAAAATACCAAAATGCCTTTCCTGAAAATAAATTGCACACTGTAGCCATGTGCTGTACCTCCAGCTGTCTTTGTACGTGTCAGTCAAACTTATTTAACTGTGATGTTAAGGCCATTATGCCTAAATCCTCACACAAAACCAGTTAGTCACCATCACAACCTTCACTTGTGATCTCAAGCTCCAGGTAGCGAAAAACATTGAGACTGCAAGAGCAAGTGGCAAAAGTAAAGGTTCCTTGTAGGACCTGGTAGGACCTCAGTCTCTGGTTGGGTGAGGATCGCTGCAGTAAAGATGGACGTTTCTATGAATAAATTGAGCCAATTTAGGTGTGCATGGCATGGCCCACTGACAGAAAACCCACAGGAGACATAGAAAAAACTGGAGGGATTATATCTCTATGCTGGCCTGGCAGCATCTGGACATTCCCCTGGAAGAGTTGAAGACTGTTGCTTAGGATAGATTGGCCAGTTCTGTCTATCTTGGCATGCTACTCTTAAGATTTCTGGTAAATTCATTTTTTGTTTGTTTTTTTGCTTTCCTTCAATCCCTTCATGCTATTCTGTTTTCATATTTCCTTGTGTTAATTACTTACATAATTTTAAATATGTCTGTTAGATGAAACAAGAAGTGAGTGGCAGTTAGGGCTCTCTGTTGCTGTGGTCAATTGGGCCGCAGTTACCTGACAGTCGCATATGAGGCACCTGTTGCCTCAGGCTGAGTGCTGTGACTTTAGTATTTTAGACTTGTTCTTTATATACTTCTCTGATTCAGTTTCTTTTGTACAGTATGTGATGATGGATTTCATGTTTTTGACTTTTGCTTTGTTAAAAGATTCTGTATTTATGAGCTTTTGAACTTGTAGTTTGACTTTGATCTGCTCACTTCACTTGATTTTCTACATGCAATTTATCAACCTTCCTTTTCAGTTTTTCTTTGGTTGAGATGTTTTTTTTTACACTTTTACGATTTCTTTTTCCTTCGTTTCATTTCCATCAGGGTTAAAAGCAAAGCTTCACATCAGCTGTGCCTGTTGTCACATGAGTCAGTCCTGCTTATTTTAAGTTTACATGTGCAATATCACCTCCAATCTTGGATTTTAAAGTTTTAACACTTCCTGTTTATTGCCTAGGGATTTATAATATCACCCAGCTGTTTAGATTAATTAGATTAATTAAAACTGTGAATTGATTGCAAAGCTGATTGGTCTGATTAACAGGAGGTCATTACTCATACCCTACAAATTAGCACCTTACCGTCTGCACTTTCTTTGCTATTTATGCTCAGTGGTTTAGAGCTATGTAGGTAGCACAGGTACACTGTTATATTGTGGAATGATTTTATTATGTTTTTTTTTCCACATTTTACCAACAGTAAAATTGTATCCATTAAGTTTATTGGCTCTATTTCTATCTAATCTAATTAATTATATACAGTGGTAGACTATTAAATTCATTTTTCTCACTCTTCACACATTCTTGCTATTTCCGACCAATTCTACATGCAAAACCTTGTGAGTTTCTTTCAGCTTAAAATGTTTCCTATGTTGCTGTGTAGTGGGAGTCTCCTGTAGAGACCTGTCTTTTAACAGCCAGTGTGTCTGACGAATGTGTATTTTGGGAAAACATGCCTTTCTCTTAGGATTTATTGGCCGTTTTTCAAACAATATTTTGGCTTTTTTCGTGTGGCCTTGGCCATGATGTGTATGGTTGCTGGTTATGTAACATGGTCATCATGTGATACATTATTCTCTTTGAATAATGAGACTCAGTTTAAAATGATGACTTTTGACATCCTGACTGTAGCCTGTACTTTGACTAAAATTCTGCCTCACTCATTTGACTTAAACTGTTTTCTGGACATTATGCTCTCTCTAATGTTAGGTGTTCATAACATTTAGAGACTGTGGGGGCCACCATCATAAGAAAGCAGTGTGACTTGATGCACCCAGCGACTTATAAACTAATAGATGACACCAAAATGACTCCAGATCTCTGCCTGGTAGTTAAATCCCACTTTAATCCCACTTTCCCATTGGGATTAATAAAGTATCTATCTATCTATCTATCTATCTATCTATCTATCTATCTATCTATCTATCTATCTATCTATCTATCTATCTATCTATCTAAAGTCATGGCTTGACAGTGTTCATAAGCAGTATTATATAAAGTACTCAAAAGTCAGAAAGTAAACATTTGCCCATGAGCAAGAAGTTTTAAAGTATCTGATTTTAATTGCACTTTAAATATCAAAGGTACAAGTAAGTGTAGGATCTCTCCTTGTTTTATACACTACATAGTGAAAAACATTCTTTCAAACATTCCTTAAACCTCTGCCATAAAGTGAATTTTTGTTAGCAAACCCCTAATTCCTAGCAATTTAAACATTTTTAAGCATTCCCAGGCCTCACAAATTACCCCCATTTTTGTTCCAATTACACCAAACTACATTAAAATTGACAGAATTGGTTTAAATGTAATATCAGTTAACAAAACAAATACTAATAATGTTAAATTATATGCTTTAACTAGACTTTATCACTTGTAGTTTCACTTTCAAAGGAATGGCCTTTCAGTTTTTCTTCGGTTTTTCAAACTAGTTCACAATCTGTTTTGAATTTGTGATGCCCAAGATAATGTGAAAAGACACACGAGCAACAAAATTGACAAGGTGTGTGAGCAACAGCTAATGAACGCACAAGTTCACCTCACTGCAGCCTGTGGCTGTAGCCCGTCGTCTCGACACAGCAGCATCAACCGTTTAAATAAATGAGACCAACGTCCAGCCCTGCCCCAAACATCCAGTTCTGCGGGCTGTAGTGAGGCATACTTGAAATGACTGCAGAGATGACTGACAGATAGTGCGAGTGGTGCAGATTTGAAAATTGTCCCAGGTTCTATCTAAAGAAGAGGAAGCCTCTTTTAGATAACTGATCGAATAGAAAAATTTGTATATTTGTGTAGCTCTTTTGTTTTCAGGTTTAATATTGCAGTACAAATGTGTCTGGCAAAATATATCAGATTTTTATGTTTAAAAATGTAGTGTCACGCTTGCATGTCGGAGGACCTTCTTGTAGGCTCAGTTGATGTATATAATAACCCGCCAAGACGAGGGGGCGCTGCCACTAACACTGTCATCTCCATCTTTCCCCACAGTGCTGAGAAGCCGCTCGGTGAAGGTATTTAAGCCTCATCCCTTAGCTGCTATAAAACCCCAGGCGTCTTTACTGCAACCTGCCAGATGGAGCTCCACTATAGGGTGGTCCAGATCTAACTTGCAACTTTTAATGCAATACAATGCAATAATTGCACAATTAGATCTGGACCACCCTATAGAGTAATGACCTTACAGCTCTTATCTGAATTACCCATTGAAGGGACACGCACCATCAAGCGTTATTTCTGTTCATTTTTCTGTTTTTTTTTTTTTTTTTGTATCCAGACAATAAAAGGGATGACCTGGATGGTGCCCTAAAATTTCTTGCCACATTCCTGAGCTGTCATTCCCAAACCCATCCACAGTAGTTAAGTGAAAATGAAGGTAAACATAAAATGTTATACTCAAGTAATGTAGAGATATTCTCAAAATATACTCTAAACATAGTAATGAAGTACTTTGTTACTATACAACACTGCTTATAAATGTAGACGTTCAATTGAGTACTCTGATGTGGAGGAGAAGACCAGAGTTGAGGAAGGAAGACAGACATGAGAAAAAGAAAGGACAATCTTTTTGTTCTTTTCAGAAGAGTTGTCAGTTAACTTCAAGTTACTCACAGGGAAGGTTTTTTTGAAACCTATAAAAGTTAATGCTGGAATTAAACGGAATGAACAGTTTTAAAATGATGGGAAGCTACAGAATTTAAAGTATTTAGATAACAGATCACACTTGTTTATTTGTGTTTTTCCATATACCGTATATACTTGTGTATAAGTCGAGTCTTGAAACCTGAAAAATCATTCATAAAATCAGACCCCGGCTTATATACCCGTTCAAAAATGCAACACTTAAATTGCCTCCTCCAATCTCGCACCAGTTTCTCAGAGACATTGAATTTTGTTGCAGCAGCACATTTACCAATTTCTTTCGCCATGTCAGTGACTTTTAATTTAAAACCAGCTTCATATTTTCTGCTGATCGAACACTCCATTGTAGAAAAGGGATGCTCTTACGATAAAGGTGTATGAGGGGGTGAGATACAAAAAAAACACAAAACAGTGCAAATGTTGCTTCGGAATAGTTCGGGTATTACCGTATGGTCACGTAGGCACAATACATAGAAAAAAAAGACAGTGTGCTCAGTGCTCTCTCAGGTGGGCATTAGTATATCATAATCTCTTGGATCAATAGCGTGAGTTTTCCGCATTCAACTTATACAACCGACATTATAAAATATCGGAAATTATACGGTAAAATCAAGCCCCAACTTATCCGCGAGTATATACGGTAAGTAATCTAAAAGTTTCCCTTTGGAGGCCTTATGCACAGTCAGGACTGTTATGAAATGGAGTCTTGGGAGTGGCGAAAGGCATGTGAGGCCTCCAAAAGGCTTGACTGGCCAAGTCAGGTCTTCTTTGACTGCTTGGAAAAGACCTTACTAAAATGGGCTGATTCCCAGCTCCACTGGCTTGCCTCAAAAATAAAATAAAAAACAAAATGACCCAAAAATACAACACATGCCCCACAAGAGGATGGATGAACATAAACCCTCGGCTTGTATAAAAAATAGCAAAGAAAAGGGCAAAAAGAATTTGCTTAGCAGGCAATATACAGCAAACCTGTCCAAAGTTACAATCCAGAAGAATAATCCAAGAACAAAGTAAAAAATAATCAAAAAACTTTAAATTAAAAATACTTTAATAACCTCCACAATAAACAAACTTATATAGACAGTGGCCTGCGGTGGGTTGGCACCCTGCCCGGGATTGGTTCCTGCCTTGTGCCCTGTGTTGGCTGGGATTGGCTCCAGCAGACCCCCGTGACCCTGTAGTTAGGAATATAGCGGGTTGGAAAATGGATGGATGGATATAGACAGTGGAAGGGCTAAGGAGTTGTGATGTCAGGCTGGCCCCGCCTCCTGATGCTCCACCCACAAAAAACAAGGAACATAAGCACATTTAAAGGGTGCAAGGGTGCAAACACAGGGTCACGGGGGTCTACTGGAGCCAATCCCAGCCAACACAGGGCGCAAGGCAGGAACCAATCACGGGTAGGGTGCCAACCCACTGCAGGACATACACACACACACCAAGCACACACTAGGGCCAATTTAGAATTGCCAGTCTACCTAACCTGCATGTCTTTGGACTGTGGGAGGAAACCGGAGTACCAGGAGGAAACCCACAGGAGAACATGCAAACTCCACGCAGGGAGGACCCGGGAAGTGAACCTGGAACTCTGAAAAAAATACAATTTAAAAAAATAACAAAAATGACAATTAATCATATTGACTTGCGTTTATCTGTAACATGGACCTGCATTCAGAGTGTCGTGCCTGTGTGATTGGTTTCTCAACCAGATCAGTTGGAGGAAAATTAAATCTGAAGAAAAAGAAAAATCAGCCTCTGAAATCATTTTCAGCAACCTGCACTACACAGAACGTATTTTGACAACCTTCCCTTTCCATGAACTTTAAATTTTTTTAAACTGGGCTCTCAAATTAAAATTATGTAAAATGCAACAGGCCATTCACATGAGCATAAAATACACTTTTACATGCATTGTGAAGTTCATTAAGACTTCCATCAAGTCACCTATGAACCAATTCAACAAGTATATTCAGTGCAGAAATGTTAAGGTGAGAACATGGAAACAAACTGGTGCAGAAAGAAACAAAGAAAAAAATTACAAAGCAAAAAAATAACAACAGCAAATAGACCCAGCTCTACAGACCTTCAGTATTCCTAAATCACATGAAATTAACATATCAGTACTCTTAATTTATATGTAGTTCATTGCAGATGCCCTAACCCTTGAACCACAGACATTTATTTTGTTTCCTTGTTTTTGTGCTTTATACTTACTTCCTTTGAGATAAATTCTGTATTGTCTGGACCCAAGAGTCCCAAAGTGATGACTATCCAAGCCCAAAGAAGCCTGCCTATTCCATCACCAAGCCCTGTGCCATCATTTTGTTAAAATATTACCAACTGTTCGGTCAATTTCAAAATGCTTATCGGTTACTCCCTTTGAATTTTTATTCCAGGCCATGTATTCATCAGTTGCTCCAAGATTTCACTTGAGATGTATTATTGAGTTATTTGCTTCAATTTTGAAGTTAATCCCTGCCTATCAGACTCAGATTTCTATCGCTTTGTAACCTACAGCCACACTGATATGTGAAGGACTGTTGGAGGACCAGATGTCTACACTTTATTGTGCCTGTGAAACCCAGTCAGTGCCTGAATGCAAAATATAAATGTATACTTAAAGAGTTTTTTTTTTTTTTTAAGTTTACAAATACTTAACATTTATAAACAGTTGCTGATCCTTTCTTCTGACAGCGTGTCTTTTCACCAGGCTCCGTCTTTCTTGACATTCAGATCAAGAGTAAAACAGCACCTCTTCTCTTTCATTTTTTAATTTGCTGTCCCACTTCTTTCATTTAACTGTTTCCAAGGTCCCCACTGTTCGGTGTGATTATCATGTCATTACCATGCTGTTTGATACTAACTTTGTCTGCTGCCTTTGAAAGGTCTACCCAGACTTTCTTCATTTACCTTGTGCTGCTACTGTATACAATTTTTAGTTTTATGCTGAAGCTGTCTTTGACCTTATACATTTATCATATTACCTTGTGTGGCCTGTAGGGGGCATTCAGCTCCTCAATCCTGACACAGACAAATGTCAATGTCAATATATTTATATAGCACATTTAAAACAACATAGTAATGCTGTGGCCAAAGTGCTTTACAATAATAGAATAAAAGAAAAACAAAACAATTAACATAAAACATAAACAGAAATAAAATATATGAATATAAAATAAAATACATAATAAATAGAAGTAATGCTATATACATAAAAAATAGAAGTAGTGTTATATAATCACAAAAAGGAAACCATCAGTAATGCTGAAGGTCACGGAATGCAAGTGAATAGAAATGAATCTTTAATCTTGTTTTGAACAGTTCAATTGTAGACAACTCCTTTATATGATGAGGTAAAGAGTTCCACAGGCGAGGAGCAGCAGCTGCAAAAGCCCTGTCCCCCTTGGTTTTACACTTGGTACGAGGGACAACCAGAGACAGCTGACCAGAAGATCTAAGCATTCTAGATGGCTGGTGTAAAGCACACAGTTCAGATAAATAGGCAGGAGCAAGCCCATGTAAAGATTTAAAAACTAGCAGCAAGATTTTAAAATCAATTCGAAAACTGACAGGCAGCCAGTGTAAAGAAGCTAAAATAGGAGAGACAGAGTCATACTGTCTTGTCCCAACCAAAAAGCAAGCGGCAGCATTTTGGACCAACTGTAACCTGTATATCAGGGATTTGTTAATCCCAGAATACAGCAAGTTGCAGTAATCAAGGCGAGAAAAAATAAATGCATAAGTAGCTATCTCAAGATCCCTAGAAGATAAAAAAGGTTTTATCTTACCTAATAGACGGAGTTGGAAAAAGCAACTCTTGACTACAGAATTTACTTGTTTCTCAAAAGAGAGGTTACTATTAACGGTAACACCAAGATTGCGGACTTGAGGTTTGGAAAAGACAGAGAAAGAGCCGAGAAGTCCAAGACCAATTTGGGCTATAGCTGATGGACCCACTATAAGTACCTCCGTTTTATTTTGATTTAGATCAAGAAAATTATTAGCCATCCAGGATCTTAGTTCAGACAGACAGTTGTGGAGTTGATTTGTTGTAGAGTTGCAGACAGGAATATAGACCTGAGTATCATCAGCATAGCAGTGAAATGCAGCACACAAGTTTAGCAACACACTGTTTTTTTCATTTTTCTGTGGGAAATGCTTCCCAAAATGTTTCCCACCAAATGCCCACCACAGTTACAAGCACAATACAGCACTTTCTTTTCCCCTCTCTCTCTTTCTCTTCATCTTCTACCTCCACTTCTGCCAGCAAGCGTCATCCTCTCCCTCCCAGCTCTGGTTCTTTGAGTAGTGGCAGTAGGCTCCTTTTATCCTGTACCCGGGAGTACTTCCGGTGGACAGTTAGCGTGGTCCTGAAGCACTTCTCAGTGAGAAGGAAGCCTGACAAAGCAGCACCTCCTGGCAGCACCCTTGGAATGCAACAGGGCTGTGCCAAACTCCAACTCTCATGAACCCCTGTGGGAATCCAAGGCACCGGGTCCCGGCTGTCCACCACGCTTGCTTATCACTTTTGTCGTATCTGCTGATTTGTAGCCATACACTGTGAGTGTCCTGGATTTGTATAGCTCCTTTTAATAGTTGTTTCAAGATGCTTATTAGTGACCCTGTCAGCTTTTAAAATCTAATTTAATTAATGTGTATAGCACTTTTCACTGCTGTCACAAGTTTCCATGTAAGTTGCAAGTATAGATCTTATATAATACACTACCATGGCTGTCTATTTGTCCAGGATTTTAAATCACCTGTAGCTCGCAAACCGTTTGACCTATTGACCTGAAATTTGGTACACATATACTACATGATGTCTACTACCTGCTTTCAGTGTGATGATTGTCCTCCAAGGTTATTCCTCTTTTCATTTTATTTTATTGTAGAATCAACTCTTGGCAGGGTGGTCATGTAGCACATGCGTACGGGGGCCATTCTCATTCTCTACCAAATTCGCCGTCACTTCCTCTACCTCTTCATATCTTAAAGCATTCTTGCGGCAGATTAAAGACTTAAGTGCCAGCTTAAGTGAAAAATTGAAGAAAATGTACTAAGTAATTGGAACACAAACACTGACTTAATCAGTTTTAACGCAAAAAGATGCAGAGGAAAGAAGAGAAAAAGCAGGCCATCAGGGTGGAGAAAAGAAGAGCTGCTCAGGAAGCAGCAAGCACATCAACCTCTGAGCAAACAAATGCTAAACGTACAGAGAAAGAAAGGGGATGAAAACTAGGAAGGCTCAAGTCAAGTGTATTCAGTGCACGTTATCGTGCAGTGTGCCGCTACTGGTTAAAAAATAATTACTAAACACAGAATTAATACACATAAAGATTTAATAAAACACACAGAAGACAAAGTAGAAACTGAATAAAATAAATGGAAACCAACATCTGTCCATTAATTAATTGTTGAATTTTTGGGTGGTTGCCAATGGAGATGAGGAAAGCAAAAACTCCATTCAGAGGCATCCCATCCATCCATCCATCCATTGTCCCCCGCTTATCCGAGGTCGGGTTGCGGGGGCAACAGCTTGAGCAGAGATGCCCAGACTTCCCTCTCCCCGGCCGAGACAACACTTTTAACCACATTTTATTATTCCCTTTTCTCCGGCAGGTCTCTTTATTAATAGCACTTTTAAAAGCTTAGACTGATAAAATCCAGCACAGCAGCTCATTTTCTGTATCTCTGAAAACCACAGGTCTACACCAGGGGTGGGCAAACCTTTTGGGTGGTGGACTAAAGAACACTTGTTATTCTACTAAATTTAGCCATTTGAAAAAGTATAGTTTTACTTCCAAGTGAACTGAGCTGTAAATGGAATATGAAAATATATCACATGCATTAATCATTATAAATTTAATATTTAAAGTGGAAACATCCGTCCAACTAAAAAGCTAAAATGACTACAGATCATTGCAAGGCATTAGAAGTTACTTGCATTAAATGCACCTGCAAAAAATAAATATACAAAAGCTAGGTGATAAACTTGCCATTGACTATAAGAGTGTTCAACCATTCTAAACAATTCCATGGTTGAACTAAGTCTCCTTCACATATTGCAGGCTAACTGCACTATAATTTCAAGAATAAATGTCATTTAGGATATAGAAACTGAAAATCCTGAGTATCTGATATACATTTTTTTATAGCTTCCTGCCTTGTTAATCTTATATTGGAGCTGTTGCGTTTCTAGTTATGTTGTGTCATGAGCACACCAGAAAAAAACAAAGAGATTGAGGCCACTGAAAGTACCATACACTAGAGCAGGAACAGGCCTAACCTTAGGCAGTCTGACCTCAAGCTCCATAGGCAAGTTTTAGTCTACACAGGCCCACAAAGGAAATCTGCCTTCAAAAGCTCAAAATACTATCAATGTCATTTAATATATATTAACATTTTATTCAAGGGAAAGGAACCATGAAGCCTTTTGTTTGAATGAGAAAGCCAACAAGTTCAATAAGAAGAAAAAAAGGGCACAAGGCAAAATAAGACACAAGAGTTAGTCTAAAAATGGCAACCCAAAGCTAACAAATTCAACCTGAGATCCGAATAAATGAAAGTCAAAAACAGAATAAAAAATTCACTAACCAGAAAACATAATACTCATGCAACTGTACTCTTAGAAATAATAATCAATGAAGCACTGCTGGGACCATTTTTTTCATCTTAATATAATGCTGAGGGTGCTCCCAACAGCAGTGACATTAGGGTGGCCCCGCCATTTCTTATGCCAGATGACTGTATACCATAATAATAATAAAAACTTTTACCTGAAAAATAGCAAATGCATCCTTTAAAAAGGGACATGCACTATATAAGAATAAATTAATGGCTAAACACTTTATTTTTTAACTAAATAGACATGCAGATATTTATATCTTAGTAGTTGTCAAGTTATCAGGTTGACATCTCCTTTATATCATTTTTCATATAAAAATTATTTTTGCCTAAGTACAGAAAATAATATTTTCAATAGGGGGTCCATAAGCAGTGAGAAATAACATCAGTTATGATTATAATTTTGTCAGGTAGCAGCATGGGAGATCTTTGGCTGCATGTTGACAGCGCCTGCCTGCTGCTGGTTCAGGTGATTTTTTTCATTCCCCATTCTTTGATGTGTGACACGAGTTAAACATTCAGAGGTTTCAGATGTGTTCAAGGCACCTTACATGAATCTTTGCAGTTTAACAGGATTAGATTAATGTGGGACTGAATCAAATCAGATGCTCCAAGAATGAAAGGGGACTTACTGTATTCTGTATGGTTGACATGTCTCCTATTTGTTTATTTATTACAAGGAGCTCCTTTTTAAATATTAACCCATCTTTGCAGTTAATGGTACTAAAACATGCTACTTTCTAATATGTCAAATATATTATAATTTAATAGGGAAAACACTTATAGTAAAATAAACAGTACCTTGTAGCCAGGCTGTGCTGTACTGTTAATAAGGATAAAAAATCTGTAATTAGGTAATAGAAAGATCTAAATGAGTTCAATAATAATAAAATATTCGATTGATGTTGCTTTTAGTTTTATAAACAAATGTAAAAGTGATACATAATTATATATGTAAATTTATAATTAATATTACAACTATAATAACTGAATCTATTGCATATTTGCTTATGGTCTTATTATACAGTTAAAGAATAAGAGAGCTTTCATGTGCTTTGATCTACCTGGGAGTCCTTGTGCTTCACCAGCTCATTCCCAAACTTCTACTAAAAATTAATTACTATGGATGACATTAAAGTGATGAATACAGATGTTACTTTGAATACCCAGGCATTGATGAAAGAGGCTGGTTGCATCAGATAAAGCTTTTACACTTAATGCACAGTGGCCTTTCTGGCCTACATATCAAAAAGTAGCCAAGCTAGTAACTTTTAAGAAGGAGAGGGGGAACCATTGAAACTCCTGGCCTAATTAACAAAACAAAGCTCCTTACTGTAATTAAATAATTTATTAACAAAGTAAATTATTCACAGGAAAAATTAAAACAAGGGTCCTTTCAAAATGGCAGTGATACTGAATATTGCGGAAATTAAGCAATTAAAACAGAAACCAAAAGCCAAGCCCAGAGTCCATAGAACGGTACCTTAACTCTTTCAGGCCGGATATCGACTTTTGTCAAAATTCAAGGGTTGAGGACAGTAATCAGCTGAAAGAGGCAAAAAAACTCACCTTTATTTTTAATTCGACTTCCTTTCCTAGAAGGAAAATTTAACTTCATTGATTTGACCTCAAATTCATGTGTGTGTATGAGTAGTGAAGCGCAAACAAACTCTAAAATGGCATCGACATCTGGTGAGAGACCAAAGCAAATGCGCAAAGCAAAATACTGAATCGGACTCTAACTTGTCAGACATGGATTTTGATGCAAATGATCTGGAGATGGAGATCGAAAACAAAAGTGAAGTACCATTATCAGCTGATTGGTCTCCACATGAACACGTTAATGTAGCTGATGTGCCTACGGCAACATATGCCACGAGGTACAAACCAGAATGCATCATTCTGCGACTGCCACTGTCACCCAACTACCATGTGAAGACGCCACCGTGCATTTCTGCTGGCCATCGAGACACTCCTGTGCGGCTACAAGAGACGGTGAACAGGTGCCAACAGCAGCCACAGCACTTAGCAAGATGTTTTATGTTGATTTATGTGTGAAACCATTTCTTTTCAGAAAACTGAGTTCTTTGTAAAAGAGTTAAATGAGAGCAAAAAGTCCAACAACTAGAGAATCCAATAATGAATATGAAATTCAAAAATGAGATAGAGATGAACAATGATTGTAGAAACCAATGCTATGGCGATGACCCTGAGGTATCCCCAAATATTTTCACTAACGAGCCAAAACATTATGTTCATCTGTCTAATATGTTGTTGCCCCTCCATGTGCTAACAAAACAGCTCTGACCTACTGAAGGCATGAACTCTACTAGACCTCTGAAATTATCCTGTTGTATTGGATACCCCGGGATTTTAGCAGCAGATCCTAACACTCTTCTAAGTTGAGGGGCCATGGATCGGACAGATGCTCAATTGGGTTGAGATCTTTGAATTCTGGAGACCAAGACATCACTTTAAGCTCTTCATCATGTCCTTCAAACCATTCCCAATTTGTGCAGTGTGGCAGAACACATTATCCTGTTCAAAGATACCACTTCCATCGGGGAGTACCGTTGCCATGAAAGGTGTACCTAGTCTATACCAATGTTTATGTAGGTAGTACATGTCAATTTATGTCTACATGAACACCTAAATGCAGGGTTTCTCAGCAGAACATTACCCAAAGCACTATACTACCTTCAACAGCTTCCCACAGTGCACCCTGATGCCATCTCTTCCCCAGGTAATGACTCACATGTACCCAGCTGTCCAAATAATGCAACAGAAAATTAGATTTATCGGACCAGGTAACCTTCTTAATTGATCCTAGGTTTATGTTCTGAACTTGCATGCCTATTGTAAGCACTTTTGGTGATTGATGGGATTGGCATGGGTACTTTGACTTACCTGTGGCAACACAGTCCCATACACAGCAGGGATCAATGCACTATGTGCTGTGATACATTGCTCCCATAGCCATCATTACAATTATCTGATTTGTGCCATTGTAGCCCTTCTTTTGGTTTATACTAGATGGAATGGCCCTCCTTCACCTCTTGCATTGATGAGTCTAGACCACTCAACACCCTTTCTGTGGTATATGTTTTTTTCCTTCCTTGGACCACCGTCAGTAGGAACTTACCATGGCTGCTCATGAGCACCCCACAAGCCTTGCTGTTTCGGAAATGCGATGACCCAGTCACCTGGCTATGATGATTTGGCTCTTATCAAAGTAATCTAGGACTTTACATCTGCCCATACCTTCTGCATTCAGCCTCTCAACTATGAGCATCTTTTGTCTATTGTCATCTTACTATCTAATGTATCTCTGACCTTGACATGCACAGTTGTTATTAGGTAGTTGACACCCTTTGCTTAATATAGAAGTGG